>NC_142076.1:6053100-6188100 GCF_059756535.1 Pantherophis guttatus
TGATGGCAAATTTATGGCACGCAGAGCCCGCTCTGTGGGCATACACACCATCGCCAACTGTTCTTCATGGGTGCCGGAGGACTGGAAAATGGCCAAAAAACGGCCAAAAACAAGACTGTTTTCTAGGCCATTTTCATGCCGTTTTCAGGCCCATATTCTGTGCCATTTTCTGGCCATTTTCAGGGTCATTTTCAGGGGTATTTTCTGTGCTGTTTTCAGGGCCATTTTCTGTGCCATTTTCGAGCCATTTGTTCTGTCCCTGTACCACACACACACCCAACCAGCCAGCCGAGGGTTAAATAAATTCTTCAAACACTCAACGTCAGTGATAAGGAACTCCGTGGCTGCCTGCCAAGAGCTTTTACTCTGATAACACAGACAAAAATACACACAGCTTGAATAGTCCAGTTTGTAATTAAATCCACAGCAAATAGGTGTTGTGTCCGAAGGTGCAAAGTGCCTCGCCAGAGATTAGCTTTGTCCGTCACAGAGTCCGAATGGCCACCACACTCCCTTTTATACCCTGTGGGGTGTGGTCCAGTGACTCAGCTTAATCTCTGGCACGCCTCCTTTTCTGCTGCGCCCGCTTGTCTCTCTGACGCTGGCGTGGGTCCAACCACAATGTTTCTTCATCACTATCCGACGGCTCAGAAACACCTGGCTCCTGGCCAATCTCTTCTCCTTCGGGAGACACCTGAGGCATTGCCAAAGAGGAGGGTCCTGGAGAGGGAGGCCTAGCCGTCTCCTCTCCTTCATGTTCGGAGTCTTCTCCCTCCGATAAGACGGGCTCGGAGGACGGAGCCACAACACCATTTTCAGGGTTGTTTTCAGGGGGATTTTCTGTGCTGTTTTCAAGGCCATTTTCTGTGCCATTTTCAGGGACATTTTCTGTGCTGTTTTTGGGCCATTTTCAGGGCCATATTCAGGCTGGTTTTTGGGCTTTTTTCAAGCTGGTTTTCGGGCCATTTTTCAGGCCGTTTTTGGGCCAAAAACAACCTGACAAATGGTCTAAAACTGCCTGAAAACAGCCCCAAATGGCCTGAAAATGCCCCCCAAAATGGCCTGAAAACAGCCCCCAAAACAGCCAAAAATGGCCAAAAAACTGGCATGTGCACAGGCCAGCTGGTCTTTGGGGATCTGGAGCTCCAGCGCATGCACATGCACATGCATGGACGCATGTTCCGGTTTGGGCACTCGGTGCTGAAAAGGTTCGCCATCATTGCATTATGCTATGAAGCATCAGGCAGACAACTTATAATGGAAAGAGGTTTCCACACGAAATTCTTTGAAAGGGTATACTGTATATCCCCTGTTCGTTTCTTTGTTTTTTAAATTCTGGTGCTTAATTTGAAAAGGCACCTACTTTCTTTGGAATTTACCTCTTGGTTTATGACCAATTAAGGTGAGTATTTGTACATCTGCATCAACATTTACCATATTTTTTGGAGTATAAGATGCACCTTAGTTTTTGGGGAGAAAAATAAGAAAAAAGCTGATTGGTGGGTGGATCGGCCTCCCGGAATACCCCCAATCAGCTGTCCCCAGAGGTGAATTTTAGCAACAGGCTCATTGGTTGTGAGCTCTGTGCCTTGCTTTTTTTTTCTGCCTCTGAAACTTCTGAAATTCTGCTTCAGGAAAAAAAAAAATTCTGCCTCTGAAAGTCTCCGAAACAGAGCTTCAGAAAAAAAAGTTTTTTTTTTCTGAAGTTCTGTTTTGGAGGCTTTTTTTCTGAAGCTTCTTTCAGAGGCTTTTTTTTTCTGAAGGACTATCTGCACTCTGTTCAATCTCCTTTCTTTGGTGTTGGTATATAGATTAATCTCTTCCAATCTGTTGGTTATTGTGTCATTCTCCAGATTTGTTAGTATAGTTTGGTTAGAACCTTTACTGATTCTTCTTTTGTTGCTTGCCATATTATTTTAGATAAAAGCCTTTCAGAGGATTTTTTTCTGAAGCTTCTTTCAGAGGCTTCTTTCAGCCTCTGAAATCTCCATGTGAGGCTGGGCGGGGCTACATTCGGAGTATAAGAGGCACCCAGATTTTCACCCTCTTTTTTGGGGGAAAAAGATGTGTCCGAAAAATACTCCGAAAAATACATTATTTCCACAAATTAGTCTGCATAGATTGGAGTTTTGGTTCAGGGATTAGAAATGGCCCTGGGGTTACAATGTGACCCCCTTCCTCCTTGCATCCCACCCATTTCTCCTCATCAACATGGACACCTGCTTCCATCATGGGGGGGGAGAAACAAAGCAAGGTGACCTTTTATTTGGGTGATCCTTTGATCGTGAGCCACCAGATTCAAAGTTACAAAACCTAGTGGAAATGCTGTTCAGAAGACTTCAGGTCTGTTTACCTAGCTCAGAAGCTGGCAGTCTGATCCATAGCTGGATGAATTTCCTTTTTGTTGCATTCCTTAAAAGTGAAAATTTTCCATTACTGCCATTACTGCCAAATTTAATGAACTTTCAAAAATCCATCTCTCCTTCCTTCCTTCCTTCCTTCCTTCCTTCCTTCCTTCCTTCCTTCCTTCCTTCCTTCCTTCCTTCCTTTTTTCCTTCCTTTGTTCCTTTGTTCCCTACTTCCTTCCTCCTTTCCTTCCCTTCTTCTCCCCCACTCTCTTCTCCTTCCTTCCTTCATTTTTCCTTCCTTCCTTCTTTCCTTCCTTTGTTACTTTCCTCCCTCCCTCCCTCCTTCCTTTTTTCCTTCCTGTGTTCCTTTGTTCTTCCTCCTTTCCTCCCTCCCTCCCTTTCTTCCCTCTCTTCCCCATGCTCCCTCCCTCCCTCCCTCCCTCCCTCCCTCCCTCCCTTCCTTCGGAAGTTTTTATGATCCATCTATCATGACTCTTTCTTTCTTCCTTTCTTTCTTTCTTTCTTTCTTTCTTTCTTTCTTTCTTTCTTTCTTTCTTTCTTTCTTTCTTTCTTTCTTTCTTCCCCCCCCAATATCTCAGTTTACCTAGATAGTCAATAAGAAATCTCATTAAGAAACAAAGGACCTTGTTCACATTTGTGTAAGCATAAAAGCCCCATAAAGGATCACCCAGCTACACCACCCCTCTTGGAGAAAAGGATCAATGCCCAGTAATGACTATCTTTAACAGCCGAGCGGTTCTTTTGTTCTATTCCTGCCCTTTGCCATCGCAAGAATGGAACATTTCAGTGGAGACAAAAGTTCACATCCACAACGGTCTGAAAGAGAGCTTCTGTGTGAGTGTGTGTAGAAAAAAAGAAAAGAAAAAGAAATTGAAGGCAAAGAAGCAGCCTGTCATTATTTTTCCCAAAGAAACGGCTTCAGGTAGAAGCAAGCTGTGCAACGGAGAAACAAACGTACCGTTGCAAAGTGCAACAACTTGCCAAAGTCATTTATTCACAACGAGCACACATCCAAATGGGCCAATATCTACTAGAGAGGAGAAAGGAAATGTAAAGCAAAGTACATCGTTTATCATTAGCAGACAGCTCTGCAATATTATGAGCTAGTGGGGTTCGGAGGCTTTGTTCCGCTCCTTTCAGCCTCCTTCTGTGGGAATGTTTGAAGAACTCGGGGTTTTTTTTTTTTTTTTGTGGTGCTTTCAGCTACTGTTAATTAAGTCTCGATGCAAACCTATTTAATTGTACATTGGAGAAGCAATTCGGGATCTGAAAGTCTTCTAAGAAAGGAAGATGAAAAGAGAGATAAAAAGAGAGGGAGGGGGGAAAAAGAAGAAAAAAGAAAAGCCAATGCAGTCCTGGGCTGCATCGATAGTTTCAAGATCACAAGAAGAGATACTACAGCTTTATACTGCAGTAGAGAGACCACACTTGGAATACCGAGTTCAGTTCTGGTCACGATGACAAAAAAGATGTTGAGATCCTAGGAGTGCAGAGAAGAGCAGCAAAAAAGAGATGCATACACATGCACGCACAAAAAAAGCAAGTGGGAATGAATTTCTGCCGAAGTTGGGTCTTATGGTTATACCTATGGAGATTCTCAGTCATCCAGGTCATGGTTGTCCCAAAGGTGCTTTTTTCAAGAGGCAACTGGACTTCTTTTGAAGACATTTCAGTTCTCATCCAAGAAGCTTCTTCAGCTCTTGACAGGATGGTGGGGAATGGAAGGATTTATACTCCTTGCAGACAACTGGTCATTTGCATCCTTTTAGAGAGTCATTGAGGCCACTTGGAGGTTTATCTGTGTCCTCAGGGTCACCTGAGTGGTGCAAATGGGTGTGGAGCCTTCTTGGAACTGCTCAAAGGACTGTGTTGTAGATTGGAGATAGATGCTGTTGTATCCCCCCTCCCTCTGTTAAGAGAGGATTGTTCAATTTTGACATAGATGGCCTCTTTGACCCCTCTTTCAAACCAGAAGTCCTGTCTGTCCAAAATATGGACTTTGTTGTCTTCAAAGGGTGGTCTGTGTCTTTTAAATACAGGTGGACTGCTGCATCTAGTCCTGATGTATTTGTTCTGCTATGTTGTGCCATTTGTTTGTAAAGTGGTTGTTTTGTTTCCCCAATGTATACATCTGCACATGGCTCACTGCATTGTACTGCATATACCACATTGCTTAGTTTTTGTCTGGGTGTTTTACCTTTGGGGTGGGTCTGGAAGCTAAATTGTATGATGAACAGTTCAAGGAACTAGGTATGCCTAGTCTAATGAAAGGAAGGATTGGGGGTGACATGATAGCAGTTTTCCATATCACAGAGAAGAAGGGAGTCAACCTATTCTCTAAAGCACCTGAAGGCAGGACAAGAAGTAACGGGGTGGAAGGTCATAAAAGAGAGATCCAACCTAGAGAAATTTCCTGTTCCAGTGAGAACAATTAATGAATGGAACCACTTGCCTCTCAGAATTGTGGGTGCTCCATCACTGAAGGTTTTCAAGAAAAAAATTGCACAGCCATTTATCCGGTAGGGTGCAAGATCTTCTATGTTCTAGAAGCTGGAAAGGCAGGACAAAAATATTATAATTATGAAAGGAAAAAACATCATCATCATCATCATCATCATCATCATCATCATCATCATCATTATTATTATTATTATTATTATTATTATTATTATTATTATTATTGATCCACTTGTTAAAGTTCATACATCAATAGGTTCAGTGTTGGAATTCAAATTTTTTTACTACCGGTTTTGTGGACGTGGCTTGGTGGGTGTGGTGTGGTTTGGTGGGCGTGGCAGGGGAAGGATAATGCAAAATCCCCATTCCCTCCCCATTCCTGGGGAAAGGATATTGCAAAATCTCCATTCCCACCCCACTCTGGGGCCAGCCAAAGGTGGTATTTGCCGGTTCTCCAAACTACTCAAAATTTCCCCTACCGGTTTCTCCAGAACCTGTCAGAACCTGCTGAATAGCACGTCTGAATAGGTTTGTGAATTCAGACCCTGGGTGAGCTTTAGGAGGAAGAAAAGGATGGACATTTTTGAATCCTCTTCCCATTCAATGTAGTGCAGTTTAGCGACATCAATTATGAGTGTCTCGTCTTCGGCGATGAGAAAACCTGGCATGCAAAATGGCCTCTTTTTAACTCACAGCAGAAGTAGGGATGCCCTGTGGGCAGCATTCAATGAAGATGAGTCTGGGTGGTGAAATCACCTCTGCAAAAAAGCCCAACGGAGGGAAAATGGCATATTGCGGGAAATGTCTCCTGAGCTGAAGCAGCAGATACGACTCGGAAAGGTTGGCACATCTTTGACTAGCCAGATGTCCATAATATATTTATGAAATAAAGTGGGTGATTTAATGCAGCTCTGAACAGGTTGCAAAAGATGAGGAGGCCTTCCGTTTGCCAAGGATGGGATGGACAAATGCCAATTTAAGGGCCACTATTCTCTAATAGTGGAGCTCTCAATAACATCATTTCTCCCTCTCCCTCTCCCTCCCTCTCCCCTCCCTCTCTCTCTCCCACTCCCACTCCCTCTCCTTCTCTCTCCCTCTCTCTCTCTCTCCCTCCCTCTCCCTCTCCCTCTCCTGCTCCAGCTCCCTCTCCCCTCCCCCTCTCCCTCCCTCTCCCTGGACAACCATTTGTCTTCCCATTGATTTTGCTTATCTGAAGATTGCAAAAGGGGAAATCACATGATCCTGAAACCTTGCACCTCTCCAGCATCTAAATTTTGATCTTGTGGCCACATGGGGATTCTGCAACGGTTATAAGTGTGAAAAATTTGTCTTACGTCACTTTTCCAGTGCTCTTGTAACTTGGAACGGTCACTAAATGAAAAGTTGTAAATCAAGGACTACCTGTAAATGCGTTCTTCATGGTGGTAGGGCAGTTTTTTCTAACTGAGTTGCAGTGGTGGGTTGCCCCCGGTTCGGACCGGTTCTCAAAAATCGGTAGTAAAACTGGTGGGAGGCTCCGCCCACTGACCCGGACATCATCATAAGTGATCTGGGCATGCGCAGAAGCGTGAGCATGATGCAAACCTGTAATAAAGGTAAGTAGAACCCACCTCTGCCAAGTTGGTCTTTTCTATGTTATGATCTGTTTAAAAATTGTTCCTTTTAAAAATTTATTTCCATGTTCTTGAGGTCAAACTCAATAGATCTCTTCTAACCTTCTTCTTCTTCTATGGCCTTTTAGAAGAGAGTTAAGAAAAAGGAGCTGGAAAGCACCCAATACATTTCATTGGATCCTGATTTAAAAAAAAAGAAAAGAAAAGAAAAAAACCACCAAAACTTTTATAGGCGCATGAGTGCCTTCACTTATGAGAGCTTAAGGATATTTCTGGAAATCTAAAATTCAAAACTGCTGAGAAAAGAACACACCTCGGGCTTTTCCTGTATGCGTTTGCTAATATCGCGAAGAATATCCCAGGGAAATATGTAAAGAGCGTGCTTCTTTCAAGGAAAGAAAGTTGTAGAAGGCTCAGAATGGGGGGAGGTGGGAAAACGAAGAAACGGTGCTATCAATTTCAAGGAAGGGACAGACTCAAGTCTGGGAATAGAAAAGCAAATAGACTTTGAAGATAAAGAGAGAAAATTAGCTAATTCTAGGTGGAACAGAGGTTGCTTGAAATGAGTCACCTCCTTTGCTTCTTCTGGGTACATGAATAAGATTTTGCGAGAAAAAGAGAAAAGCCATTTTGTCCACAGCGTGTTTTACTTAAGATGAGATCTTTGGGAAAATAGTTGGAACAGACATGAAATTAAAGGGTCACTGCCGTTCCAGCACCCTTATTCCAAAGCAGCATCTCAAAACGGGGAAGTTGGTTAATATTTATTGATCTCTTCCTTAAGAGATCCAAGCTTTGCCTTTTGATTTTCAAAAGAGCCTCCAGGCAGCTTATAACACATTCATTAAAGGCCCCTAAAAGCATTAGCAAAATCATAAAATAGAACAGCACATCACAGTACTAAAAAAAAAAAAAAAAAGGCATGTATTGAGTCATATCATTTCACTATTTAAGGTAAAGGTTCCCCGCGCACATATGTGCTAGTCGTTCCCGACTCTAGGGGGCGGTGTTCATCTGTGTTTCAAAGCCGAAGAGCCAGCGCTGTCCGAAGACATCTCCGTGGTCATGTGGCTGGCATGACTGAACGCCAAAGGCGCCCGGAACGCTGTTACCTTCCCATCAAAGGTGGTCCCTATTTTTCTACTTGCATTTTTTACATGCTTTCGAATTGCTAGGTTAGCAGAAGCTGGGACAAGTAACAGGAGCTCACTCTGTTACACAGCACTAGGGATTCAAACCACTGAACTGCCGACCTTTTGATCGACAAGCTCAGCGTCTTAGCCACTGAGCCACCACATCCCTTATTTCACTATTTAGTTATTGGCAATCGTAACTGTAACAGCTGGATGATGTGGACCCAGTGCATTTGGAGGACAGTAGAATGGGAGAGCTTAGTAGAATAACAGAGTTGGAAGAGACATTGGAGGTCTTCTAGTCCAACCCCCTGCCTAGGCAGGAATCTCTATAGTATTTCAGATAAATATCTTCTTAAAAACTTCCAGTGTTGAAGCATTCAGAACTTCTGGAGGCAAGTTGTTCCAGTGATTAATTGTTCTAATGGTCAGGAAGTTTCTCCTTAGTTCTAAGTTGCTTCTCTCCATTGCTTCTTGTCCTGCTCTCAGGTGCTTTGCAGAATAACTTGACTCCCTCTTCTTTGTGGCAGCCCCTGAGATATGGGAACACTGCTATCACGTCATCCCTAGTCTTTTCAATAGATTAGCCATATCCAATTCCAGCAACTGTTCTTTATATGTTATATGTTTTAGCCTCCAGTCCCCCTAATCATCTTTGTTGCTCTTCTCTGCACTCTTTCTAGAGTCTCGACATCTTTTTTATTCAAGAATGGTGTCTGGGATTTCCAACAGAGACATTTCCCAGTCTTACCTGATGGTACCAAAAATCCTTATCGGACCATTTTGCACTTAAAGTCCCCACATTAGCATAGGTAAGTGGTGAACATCTAGAATAAAGCAACAATAAAAATGAAATGAAATGAAGAGATGCTACATCACCATTTAAATATCTGAGTGAACTAAGGTAGATGGTGAAAGTGCTACAACATCCAGTGTATTTGAGGAGTATGACCTGGTAGGAAGAGTTGATGGGCTCATATGGTCTGCTTACCCTCAGAAGATGTAGATTGTTGTGGTCCGCTAGCGGCCTGTGGAGCTGGCAGAGGAGTCAGACAGCGATAAGGCTGGGAAAGGCCCAGATGAGGGCTCTGCATCAGAGGCAGAGATGTGGCCAGGGCCATTGGGGAGTGATGTGCAGACTCCGGAGCCTCCAGAGGCTGACAGCAGAGAGGCAGAGGAACAGAAGGAGCCTGTTCCTAGTGCACGTATGAGAAGAGCTGCCAGAAGGCAAGAGCAGCTACAGCAAAGTGGACGACTCGGGATTAGGGCCAAGAGATGATTGGCCCCTCCCATAAGGTTTAAAAGCAATGGCTCTTGGGCTCTTTGTCGGAAAACAACGTTGATAGTCTTGCTCCACTTATCTCTTGTTGGTGTCTTCTGCTTTTGAACTTTTGTCAAGAGAAACCTTTGGCAGTTTGCCTAATTATACCAAGGTTGGTGATTAGACTGAATAATTTATAACATAACACTGAATGTGTTATGAAAAGTTTGTTTTAATTTAGTTTGGACTACGCTGAGAATGAGTTAATTCTCAGCTGTTCTAATAAAATCTGTTTGTTTTGGAACTGTTTGCGTCGATTACTACCTACTTGGGCCTGGGTCACAACAGAATGGTATTCAAGCATCTATCGGCTTCCATGGGACATTGCTAGCATCCCAAGCAGAGGTGGTATTCAGCCGGTTAGGACCGGTTCGCCCAAATCGGTAGGTCTGATGATCAGCTGAGAGAGAACTGGTTTGCTCTGATGATCAGGTGGGCCCTCCCTCCCTGCACTATACTGACCTATATTTCCTTTGTTTGAAACCCAGCTGATTGGCGCAGCAGAGCGGATTGTCGTATCTCACCGGGGCTGCCGTTTTAGAGCTGTTTTCAAATGCACCGCACGCATTCAGCAAACCAGTTGTTACACTGGTTGAATCCCACCACTGATCCCAAGGACACACAGAGCAGATGTCCCAGTGTGGCTGGCTGTTTCCCATAACAAAATGAACAGGAGTGATTGGTGGACGTTTTGGACTGCAAGTAGCCCGTAGGGAAGAGGGGGAATTAACTATGCCTGCTTTTGGGCAGGAAACCCAGAGCTGGTTTTGCTTCTTCTGTGCCAATGTGGTTTATTCAGTAAAGTTTTATACTCTTGGTAAAATAATATCCCTTTTTCTGGATTTGCCAACTGGACAGTTGACAACTGGAATGTAGAACACATCGATTAGCAATTCAGAGGCAGGATAATCAGGGCTGCATCCAACTCTGCCCAAACCAGAGACCTGCCCAAAAGTCCTGGCCAAATAATCCTATTTGATGAGGCCCCAAAGGAACATTGTCAGTATGTGAAGGGCAATCTTATTTAATTCATGCTATCAATATGAATTAAAACAGATCGAGCTATCACCCTTATTTATAAAGAAATTCAGTGTTGTCCTCTGGGAAAATATGTGAGAAATAGAGAAGTAGACAAACTAGACCACAGCCAATTTCTTTTTTAAAAAGGTGGAATAGACAGTATCATCACCAGATGGATTCATAACTGTTTGACCAACTACATCAGGGGTGGGCTGCTGGGGGTTTGCAGGGGTTCAGGAGAACCTCTAGCTAAGATTCTGTGCAGTTCAGAGACCTACCAAATTCCACTCCTGGCTGGCCCCTTCCCGCCCACCCAGCCCCTCCCCTCCCAGGAGTCCCTACGCAGCCCATTTTGGATGCAGATAAGTGCAGGGCTCACACAGAGGCTCGGGGAGGGTGAAAAACGGGCCTACTGGAAGTTCGGGAAGGCTGGAAACGGGCCTGTTTCTGGCCTCCAGAGGACCTCTGGAGCCTGGGGAGGTTGTTTTTGCTCTCTCAGATGCTCGAGGAAAGCCTCTGGAGCCCGGGGAAGGCAAAAATGCCCCCCCCCCCCCATGGTGCAGGAGGATGACTAGGACACGCCGATCATGGCAACACCCACCAGCAACCAGGCAGAGAATCTCTTGCTAAAAGTTTTGAAGCCCATCCCTGAACTACATCCAACATTTACATGGAGGGAATCTTGCACTAGGGTATTTCTTAAATGATTTAGATGTGAGGGTAGAAGGGGAACTCATCAAATTTTCAGACAACACCAACCTAGAGGGAGTAGCCAACACTTTAAAAGATAGGCTCAAGATCCTGAACAATCTTGACAGATTTGAGTACTGGGCCCTATCCAACAAAATGCAGTTCAATAGTGAGGAAAGTAAGGTTTTACACTGAGGCAAGAAAAAAAAAACATCAACAGGTATAGAATACCTGCATCACCAGAGGGATAGCATCAAGATCAAATGAAGTGTTAGTATTGCTTTATAATGTATCGGTGGGACCACATTTGAAATATTGAGCCCAGTTTTGGTCCCTACAATACAAAAACAAAAAAAGAAGTTGAGACCCTAGAAAAAGTGCAGAGAAAAGCAACAAAGTGGATTAGGGAATTGCATGATAAAACATACAATGAACAGTTGCAGTATCTAGGTATATCCCTCCCTCCCTCCATTTTCTTTCTCCCTCCCCCACATTTCCTCCTTCCTTCCTTCCTTCCTTCCTTCCTTCCTTCCTTCCTTCCTTCCTTCCTTCCTTCCTCCCTTCCTCCCTTCCTTCCTTCTTTCCTTCCTTCCTCCCCCTTCCTCGCTCCCTCCCTCCCATTCCCTCCCTCCTTCCTTTCCTTCCTTTCTTCTCTCATTGTAATCTTCCTTCCTTCCTTCCCTCCCTCCCTTTCTTCTATCATTGTCATCTTTCTTTCTTCCTTTCCTCTCTCCCATTCCCTCCCTCCCTTCCTTTCTTCTATCATTATCATCTTCCTTCCTTCCTTCCTTCCTTCCTTCCTTCCTTCCTTTCTTCCTCCCTCCCTCCCTCCCTCCCTCCCTCCCTCCCTCCCTTTCTTCTTTCATTGTCATCTTCCTTCCTTCCTCCTTCCCTCCCTCCCATTTCCTCCTCCCTTCTTCCCTCCCTCCCTCCTCCGAAATAAGTGTGTGATAGGTTATTCCAATAGCCACACGATTGCCTTTCCAAAACCGAATGAACAAATATTTCAATAAGCAGTGGTGAAGGAGACTGTGTTTCCGTATTCATGCTTACACGAAGAGTGGAAGCACAGATTGATATTGGTGGCATCTTATTTGCCTTGTATATGGCTGTCCCTGCTAATGTGGACATTTGCGCAATCCACCCTGCGTTCGGTGGCTTCCCAAGAGGGCAGCAGCGGTGGAGCCAATAAAAGCAAGCAATAAACCCCGTATTAATAATGCATGCAGAGCTATATGTTTTGTTTTGTACAGCACGGGGGAGAAAGTGAAACGGCCCTGCTGCTTTCTTTTCTTCTCATTTAAATTTCGATGGCTGAAAGAATCCGTATCTATCTTTATAGACGCAGAGAGAGGGAGGCCTGATTATTCTTGCCAGAGCGAGCAACATCTCGGCAATGCAGCATGTTAAGCAACATTTTCGGATAATGTTTTGTAATATGATCACTCATAGCATAACCAATAGCTTCCCACTATGCACACTGTGATAGATGGATGGCTGGAAAGACAAGGGACCAGAGGGAGGGAGGGAAGAAGAAAAGGAAGGAAGGAAAAGAGGGATGGAAGAAAGGAAGGGAGGAATGGGGGAAGGGAAGGAAGAAGGGAGGGAAGGAGAAAAGGAAGGAATGAAAAGAGGGAAGGAAGGAAGGTTGAGGGAAGAAAGGGAGGAAGGGAATAGGGGAAGGTAAGAAGGAAGGAAGAGAATAGGAGGAAGGGAAGGAGGGAGGGAAGGAAGGAGGGAGGGGGGAAAGAGAAAAGGAATGAAAAAAGGGAGGGAGGGAAGAAAGGAATGAAAAGAGGGAGGGAGAGAAGGAAGGCTTGAGGGAAGAAAGGAAGGGAGAGAGGGAATGGGGGAAGGTAAGAAAGAAGAAAGAGATAGGAGGAAGGGAGGGGAGGGAGGAAGGAGGGAGGGAAGGAGAAAAGGAAGGAATGAAAAGAGGGAGGGAAGGAAGGTTGAGGGAAGAAAGGAAGGGAGGAAGGGAATGGGGGAAGGTAAGAAGGAAGGAAGAGGATAGGAGGAAGGGAAGGAGGGAGGGAGGGATGAAGAAGGGAGGGCAGGCAGGCAGGAGCCAGATTTTTAAAAAAATTAAAAAATCAAAATGTTTTCACTGATGGATATTTTAGCCCTGCTGCAAGAACCAAGAAGACCTCTCCTATCCATAGATAATGGGGAGCCTTGTCTCTGTCTAAAGGCAGAACAGAAGAGAATGTTAAAGAATAAATAACACTGCAGTAAACCACAATGGAGAAGTGTAAAAAAAAAAAAGAAGAAGAAGTGACTTTCTTCGAAAAAAGAAGAAGAAGAAAAAAGAATGTTATCAAGGAGTTGTTTTGCATGACTTCACAGCACTTCTTCGCAATGGATGGCTCAGCCTCGCCGTTTGTCATGGTGGTTTAGTTAACATGTTCAGTTTTGACGAAAGAGCAGGCACCTTTGATGACTGCCGAGGGCGAGAAGGAGGAGGAGAGCCAGGTTTCCATGTGGATGGGGTAATTCTAGGGGGCCAACCAATTCACTGCTCTCCTACAGAGCCACGGTGGTACAGTGGTTAGAGTGCAGTACTGCAGGCTACTTCTGCTGACTGCCGGCTGCCTGCAATTTGGCAGTTTGAATCTCATCAGGCTCAAGGTTGACTCAGCCTTCCATCCTTCCAAGGTGGGTCAAATGAGGACCTAGATCAGTGATGGTGAACCTTTTTTTCCTCAGGTGCCAAAAGCGTCCGTGCACGTGCATGCTCACTCCCATAATACAATGCCCCCCATGCACTCATGCCCCGCCCCCTGCACATGAATGCACAACCCCCCCCCCCATGCTGCCCTGCCCCCCTGCGAATACACATGCGACCCTCCGCGCTCCCCCACCCCCTGTGCATGCACATGCAACTCCCCCGTGCCTCATTTTTGGCCTAGCAGGCCTTCCTGAAGCCTCTGGGGGCCAGAAATGTCCCATTTCCAGACTTCCAGTAGGCCCGTTTTTCGCCCTCTGGAGGTTTTGGAGGGTCCAAAGCAGGGGTGGGTTCTACTTACCTTTACTACTGGTTTGCAGTGGGGCCGCGCACCCGTGCTCGCTTCACTCGCGCACCCACACTCTTTTGCGCAGAAGCGTTTTGATGACATTGGGGTCAGTGGGCGGAGCCTCCCACCGGTTTTACTACCAGTTCTATAGAACTGGTGCGAACTGGGGGCAACCCACCACTGGTCCGAAGGCTTTCCTGGAGCCTCCAGGAGGGCGAAAATGGCCTCTCCTGGCCCTCCGGAGGCTGGAAACAGCCCATTTCCGGACTTCTGGCATACCCCTTTTTAGCCCTCCCAGAGCCTCGGTGCGGCCCTGTACTTATCTGGCATCTAAAATGGGCCATATGGAGGCTCCTGGGAGGGGAGGGGCAGCATAGGCATATGCGTGCGTCTCCCGCATGTGCGGCAGAGACTCAAAAATCAGCTGGCTGGCGGGAAGTGCACACGCATGCATGGTGGAGCTGATTTATGGGGACGGCTTGCGTGCCCACAGAAATGGCTCCGCATGCCACCTATGGCACTCATGTCATAGGTTTGCCAACACAGACCTAGATTGTTGGGAGCAATATGCTGACTCTGTAAACCGCTTAGAGAGGGCTATAAAGCACCGTGAAATGGTATATAAGTCTAAGGCCTATTGCTATTTTTTTTAAAATAGTTTTTATTGAATATAAATATTAAAAAAGACATACGTAACATATACACAACTAACATTTATACAACATATACACAAAAAGAATATAATTTCTTCTTAAGCATTTTTTCAGAGTGACATTCTACACTTCTACTTATAATATATTCCTTCACCTTTCTGTAATCTAATAATATTTTTATTACATATATATGTATCAATCAGTAATATATCCCCTATATTTTTTGTATATTTCTAATTTTTAACCAATTATACCAATTATTCCATATTTTATAATAGTCTGATTCTTCTTTTTCTTGTAATTCTTTCGTTAACCTATCCATTTCAGCGCATTCTAAAATTTTCCCTATTACTTCTGTTTCACTTGGTTATTCTTGCAGCAGTTAATATATGAATTGTAAGATATTTGATATCCTTAGGGTATGATTTGTTAAATATTCCTAATAAAAATGTTTCTGGTTCTTTTTCAATCTGTGTTTTTGTTATTTGTTCCAACCATTTTTTGATGTTAGACCAAAATTTCTTTGCTGCCGGGCACGTCCACCATAAATGATAGAAAGTCCCTTGTGCCTTTTTGCACTTCCAACAAATTGGGCTATTTTTAGGTTGTATTTTTGCCAATCTGGTTGGAGACATATGCCACCGATAAAACATTTTCAGTTGATTTTCCTTGTACGCCGTTGCTTTCGTTAACTTTAGGTTTACCTGCCAGAACTTTTCCCATTTTTCCAAAGGTATTGTGTGTTTGATATTTTGAGCCCACTTAATCATCGTCTCTTTGACTGTCTCTTCTTCCAATTTATAGCGTAGGAGAAATTTATAAATTCTACTAATTAATTTATTTTCTGAATCTAATATAATTTTATCTATTTCTTGTTTTTGATTATAAATTTCATATGTTTTTATATGCTCTCTATATTTGGATTGTATTTGAGTGTAAGTCCACCAGTCTATTCCTCTGTGTAAATCTATCTCCAATTGTTGTTTTGTCTTTAGTTTGCCTTGATAGTCAATTATATCTTTATATCTAATTATTTTTGTCTTATCTGTTAAATTTGGGTGTCTAATTGATTCAGCCAGTGCTAGCCAATTTGGTATCTTCATATAATGTTGTTTTTTAATTTTAAGCCAAATTTGTAATAATGAGTTCCTTATTGTATGTGTTTTAAAATATGAATGTGTTTTGTATTTCTCATCCCACATAAAGGAGTGCCAGCCAGTTTGAAGTTCGTGTCCCTCAATTATTAAAGTTCTAGAGTCCTTTAATTCTATCCAATCTTTGACCCACGATAGTACTGCTGCTTGGTAGTATATCTCCTAGTCAGGGAGTGCAGCTCCTCCTCTATCTTTTGTATCCTGAAGCAGTTTAAATTTTATTCGTGGCCTTTTCCCTTGCCAAATAAATTTAGATGTTATTTTATTCAGCTTTTCAAAAAACGGTTTATCTATTTTAATTGGGGTGACCTGAAACAAATATAAAAATTTAGGTAATATAATCATTTTGATGGCCGAAATTCTTCCTAGGAATGAAATGTTTAAATTTTCCCATTTTTCTAAGTCTTTCTTTGTTTGTTCTAGTAATTTATCATAATTGTTTTCTTTAATTGCTGATGTTCTTGTAGATAAGCAGATTCCTAGATATTTTATTTTTGTTGTTGTTTGGATTTGTATATTATCTATCAAATCTTTTGTTTGGATTTCCGTAAGGTTTTTAATAATTAGCTTCGATTTACTTTTATTAATTTTTAGTCCAGCCACTTCTCCAAATTCTTCTATTTTTTGGAACAAATTAGGTATAGATTCCATAGGATTTTCTGTCAAAAACACTAAGTCATCAGCAAAGGCTTGAACTTTGTATTCTTCTCTATTAATCCTTAAACCTTCAATTCCTTGATCTTCTCTAATTTTTTTCAACAGGGTTTCCAATGATAGAATATATAGTAAGGGGGAAAGTGGACAGCCTTGTCTGACTCCTTTTGTTATATTAAATTTGTCTGTTATGTCATCATTCATAATTATCCTTGCTGATTGCTTGGTATAGATTTCTGCTATAATTTTCCCAAATTTTTCCCCAATTTGCATATTTTGTAGTTGTTCAATCATAAATTTCCAATTTTGGTTATCGAAGGCCTTTTGGGCGTCAAGAAAAACCAACACTGCCTGCTTCTCCGGGTGTGATTCATAGTATTCTAAAGCATTAAGTATTATTCTCATGTTGTTCTTTATTTGGCGTCCCAGCAGAAATCCATTTTGGTCTGGGTGTATATATGTATTTAATACTAATTTAATTCTTTCTGCCAAGATTGCTGCAAATATTTTGTAATCGGCATTCAATAATGAAATAGGTCTGTAGTTTTGAATTAACTGGAGATCTGTGTCTTCTTTTGGAATGAGTGTTATTATGGCTTCTGTCCATGAATTTGGTATCTTGGGTTTCTCCATAGCTTCATTATATAATCACAACATATTCTCTCCCAATACTTCTTGCATTGTTTTATATATTTCTACCGGTAGCCCGTCGGGACCCGGTGTTTTATTGTTTTTTTGCTTTTTCAATACTTCATCTAGTTCTAATTTGGTTATTGGCCTATTGAGAGTAATTCTTTGTTCTTCTGTGATTTTTGGCATTCCTGATTTCTCTATGTACTGTTTTATTTTATTTATTATTATTATTTTATTATTTAAATTTCTATACCGCCCTTCTCCAGAATAGGACTCAGGGCGGTGAACAGCCAGAATAAAAAACAATACATACAAAATTTAAAAACAATTTAAAATAATTAAATATTATTGGCCGTAAATTAAAATAGCCCAATTTAAAATCAATTTAAAATTAACTCAAGCCAGCCCTGCTAGTTGAAATAAATGGGTTTTCAGGGCCCGACGAAAAATCCGGAGGTCTGTTATTGTACGTATCTCTGGGGGGAGGTTGTTCCAGAGGGTGGGCGCCGCCACAGAGAAGGCTCTCCCCCTGGGGGTCGTCAGCCGACATTGTCTGGCGGACGGCACCCTGAGGAGGCCCACTCTGTGCGAGCGTACTGGCCGGTGGGAGGCTATTGGTGGCAGAAGGCGGTCTCGTAAGTACCCCGGCCCTAAGCCATGGAGCGCTTTAAAGGTGGTCACCAACACCTTGAAGCGCACCCGGAAGACCACTGGGAGCCAGTGCAGCTCGCGCAGGAGAGGTGTTACGTGGGAGCGCCTCGTCGCCCCCATAATCCCCCACGCGGCCGCGTTCTGGACCAGCTGGAGCCTCCGGGTGCACCCCAGGGGGAGCCCCATGTAGAGAGCGTTGCAGTAGTCCAGGCGGGAAGTGACGAGTGCCTGAGTGACTGTGCGTAGGGAGTCCCGATCTAGAAAGGGGCGCAACTGGCGTATCAGGCGGACCTGATAAAAAGCTCCCCTGGCCACGGCCGTCAAATGATCTTCTAACGACAGCCATGCATCCAGGAGGACGCCCAAGTTACGAGCCCTCTCCGTGGGGGCGAGTGATTCGCCCCCAATAGCCAGCGATGGCGTCAGCTGGCTATATCGGGACGCCGGAAGCCACAGCCACTCGGTCTTGGAGGGGTTGAGTTGGAGCCTGTTTCTCCCCATCCAGGCCCTCTATTTTCCCCTGATTATATAGATTCGCATAAAATTTCTTAATAATATCTTTTTTGGCCTCTTTACTATGTTGAATTTCTCCTTTATCATCCTTCAATTGGTATATCATTCTTTTTTTCTGTTCTTTTTTCAGTTTATAGGCTAGCCATCTGCCCGTTTTATTTGCGTGCTCGAAATAGTTTTGTTTCGCCATTTTTATTTTTTGGGCTAGTTCTATTTGGTTTATCAAATTCAATTTATGCTTAATCATTTCCCATTCTTCTCTTATTGTTTTGTTCTGGGGCTTTTCCTGGAGTTTTTGTTCTATTTGTTTTAGGTCTTTCTCTAATTTATCTAATTGTTTTTTCTTCTCTTTATTCTTTTTCCTCGTATATGCTATTACTAGGCCCCTTATATATGCTTTTAAAGTATCCCATGTGTTTTGTAAAGAGGTTTCCTCTATTTTATTTATCTGAAAGAATATTTTTACTTCCTTTTCTAACATCAAATTAAATTCTTTTTCTTTACATAATCTTTGGTTCATTGTCCATCTCTTACGTCTTCTTTCCCCTTTCCAGTTTATGAATAGTGGATTGTGGTCTGCCCATTGGTTTGTGCCTATCTCAATTTTTTCTACTTCTGTTTTGATACTTGGGGTCATCCATGCCATGTCCAGTCTTGACCAGGAGTTATGCGGATGGGAGTAAAAGGTGTATTGGGCCTCTTCTTCATGTGTTTCCCTCCATACGTCTGCCAAGTTTAGTTCTTCAGCCATAGTAAAGAATTCTTTTGGAAGTATTTCTTTTTTCTTTTGTTTTTTTTCCCCAGTTTTGTAGTCTTTCTTTGCATCTACTATTGCATTATAATCCCCTATTACACAAATATCATCATATTCTAATTCTGCTAATTTTGTATGTAGGTCTTTAAAAAAAAACCTGTAGTTTTTGGTTAGGTGCATAAATCCCTACAATTAACATTTTCCTTTTTCCTATTTCTAATTCAACCATCACCACTCTACCTTGCTCATCAGTATAAACTAGTTTAGATTGTATTTTTTCTTTTACGTAAATCACTACTCCTTTTTTCTTTTTTGGGGCCAGAGATAAATATAATTTTCCTAATTTGGGGTTTTCTAGGATTTTTTGATAATCTTTTTGAATGTGTACTTCTTGCAGACATATCACATCTGCTTCTAATTTTCGTAATTTTGTGAAAATTTGATTCCTTTTCTTTGGGGCATTTAAGCCATTAATGTTTACCGAAAAGAGTTTGATCTGTTCATCCATTGCCTATTGTATCTGTTTTTTGGTGTTTCTTGTTTCCATCCGTTCTCTAGGTTTTGCACCTTCTCTCTGTTCTCTCTCTTTTTCTTGCCTCTGTCTTATTTCTTTTTCTTCCTTTGTTTCTATTGGTTCTTCTTCTTGACTTTTACTATCTGTTTCCTCCTTACTTTCCTGTTCTACTTCTAGTCTAAAATGTGTGTTATGAAATTCTCTTGCCTTTTCTAGAGTGTCTATTTTATATCTTTTGTCTTCCCACGTAATTAAGATCCCCTCTATTGGCAGCCATCTATACATTATCTTGTATTTGATCAATAGTTGTGTTAAAAACTGATATTGTTGTCGTAGATTTCTTACTCTTCGGGGTATCTGTTTTAAAATTATAATTTTAAAGGGTCATCACGAACGGGTGAGGAAACGGAGGCTCCGTCTCTGAAACCCAAATTTCCTCATTAATTGCTCTTTAGGGGCATTCCCGAACTTGGAGGGATCGGGAAATGAAAGAGGAATTCGCGAAGCCCCCTGGTGTTGCGCTGTCATCAGGGAGGTCGAGCGATCAACCTCTTAAATTGGTGGAGAAGAAGTCGGCCTTATCGGCGGACAGGAGTGATGGCGCCCGCCTAGATCGAAGCAAAAAGTGGAAGCAATTCCGAGTGACTGTCAGATAGATCACCTACAATAGAGACGGCAAACGGGATGCGCGATCGAATCAGAGAAAGACAAGTGAGTTACAACAGCGGCGATACAAGAGGAGAAGGAAAAAAGGGGAAATAACTACAGCGCGGAAGAGAGAATCCCATAGAATGACTAAGCAAAACATCAGAAAAGGAGAAATAGCGCTCGAAGCGGTCTGACTGCGGACCTTTACAGCTGATCAAAGGGAGCAGCCTGTGGACTTTGTGGATATAGAGACAAGCTGTTTGATCTTGGGAATTATAACTGATTCAAACCCCAAACATCGGAAACCGAATACAGAGACTGAAATACCGGACTAAGTGGTGAATTTCAGGGATACAGAAGATCTGTCGGGATTTCGAACTCTGGATTTACAAATAACTTTGGATAATAAGAACTTAAGTTTAAAAAAAAAGATTTGAAAATTGAATGCAGAGATCCGATTACTGGGAGAAGAAATTAAAAAAAAAAAGACTGAGACAACACAGATTGCATTTTTCATGATTGTGAAAGAACAGACTGAGAGAGGTAAAACAAGAAGACAATAAGGACTAAAGAAAATAAAAATTAAGTGAATTATTAATTTTGAACTGTTTAATTAGTTAATAAGTTTAATATTTGAAAGAAATATATAAGTTGACAATATTTTTATAGCTATAAATTATATTGTGGAATTGTAGTTAGACAAGGAATTATTGTTAAAGCGAAAGACTGATTTTTATATAAAATAACAGATGAGTTGACTGTATCTCTGAGATAGACTGATTGAAAAAGGGGGTAATTGAAAAGATTGCTAATTAGGAAAATAAGAAAATTAAATTAAAATCTTGATTGATAAGTAAATAGATTTATACTGTGAACAAGAATTAATTGCTTAATCGGGATAACTGGCAATATAATATAATATAACTATATATAAGTTGTGTGGTGTATAAGTAGTATTTGGAGGGGAAAAGAGATATTAAGGAATAACTTAATAATTGATGCTAAGGTTGGAAAGCTTTACACGAATATTAAAAATGTATACAACATCCACCATAACAAAGCCAGGGAAAAAACCTACAACTAGTACGTTAGTAATGACTCCCTCCCCCTCACAACAAAAAACAATAGATAGCATGATGGGGAAAGAAAAAGAAAAAGAAAAACTGGAAATGGCACCTAATGTAATACAAGATATGTTTCAAAAGATCCAGGAAACACTGCTTCAAACACAAGAAAAAATAGCTGAAAATCAGAAAGAAATGAGAACGTTCCATGCAGAGATTAGAAATGAATTAGGAGAAGTTAAGGAAGATATTAAGACCATGAAAGATAAAATTGGGGGCATTCAAAATTCTATAGCAGAAAATGAACAGAGAATTAGGAAAACGGAAACAAAAATAGATCATGTGGAATTAAAAGTAGAAGCAATGGAACAAAAAACTCTACAACTAAACAAAGAAATGTCAGACTCCTTGGCCATGCTCGAAATGGAAAAGGCCTCATACTTCCTGCGTTTTCAAAACGTTCCAGAAGAAAAAAATGAGGATTTAGAAGGAAAGATGGTGGAGATTATTGCAGGAATGATACAAAAAGAGCCAGAAGAAATAAAAGGACAATTGGAAGAAACTTATTGTGTACAAACAAATTATATAAGAAGACACAGATTGGCGAGAGAAGTCCATGTTAATTTTTTAAAAAAATCAATCTGAGATGAAGTCTATAAGAAATCTAGAGAAGAAACGGTGATCTATAATGGCTAAGGCCTATTGCTATTGCTACACAGCCCAGCCAATGCTGCTGGGAGCCCAGTTGGAGGGGCAGAGAAGGTGAGAAGGACCTGGTGATGTGGATGTTTGCAGGTGTCTGCATGTCAGCTGCAGAAAAGACCATTCAGACATCCAGAAATCTTTGAATGGGCTATGAAGGGGTGCCCAGAGCAACTTACATCTTAGGGTCACACAGATTTCATGTTTTTACTCCCAGTCATTGGTATGGTAACATCTTTTTAGTATGGATGCCAACTTATGCTTTTGTATCACGTGTCAAAATTTGTATCTGGCTGGATACACATACAGGAAGTAGCAGCAGGAAGAAACTGAATTCAATCAAACTTATCTGATTTCAAATACATCGCTTACATTTGGTAATTATGATAAATTCCTTTGTACGTCTATTTATACATGTATAAGATAGCTAACGAGAGCCAGTTTGGGTTAGTGGTGAAGTACCTAGCTAGAAACCAGGAGGCTGTGAGTTATAGTCCTGGCTTTAAGGCAGGAAAGCTGGGTGGGTGATTTTGGATCAATCACCAAGAGATGCTGAGTTCAAGTCCTGCCTTAGGCAGGAAAGCCATCTGGGTGACTTTGGGCCAGTCTCTCTCTCTCTCTCTCTCAGCCCAACCCACCACACAGGGTTATTTTTGTGGGGAAAATAGGAGGAGGAACGTGTTTAGGTATGCTCACTGCCTTGAGTTAGTTATACAAATAATAAAGGCAGGATAAAAAAATAACAATAAAAAGTAAATAAAATGAGAGGCAGAACAGTGCAGTGGCACCAAGATAGAAATCTGGAGGCCTAGTTTTAATCCGTTCTTAGGCATGAAATCAGCTGAGTGACCTTGAGCCAGTCATGCTCTCTCAGTCCTATTAAGGAGGCAATAGTTATATATTTAAATGTATTTATGTATATATATAAAAGCGAAAACCACTCATGCTGTAATCACAAAATCTCCAGAACCGTAAAGCCTATAAACTTGAAATTTGCCACCTATGTTCCTCTTTGCTTCTCAGTGTTCACTGAGAAAGGATTTTTCGAAATGACCATCAGAGCATTAGTATTTCCTATATTATTATTAATATGCTCTGATGCTAGGGAGTTTTACTCCACCTCCCCACCTGAAAAAAAATCAGTTCCAAATGGAAAACACAAGCAGAGGAGAGGAGTTTCACATTCAGTTTTACTTTCACAGTAGGGAGCAGCTTTAATACAGAACACTTGAGCTAAGCCACAGCCAGGCTCCTTCCTGTCTCCTTGCTCACACAGCAAATACTGTTTCACTTTCCAAACAGCTCTCTGATGCTAAGGAGTTCTACTCCTCCTCCCCACCTGAAAAGAAATCTGTTCCAAATGCAAAACACAAGCAGAGGACAGGAGTTTCATTTTCAGTTTTACTTTCACAGTAGCAACAAGGGGATAGGATACGGGAGGCTTCTGTGGGGAAAGGCTGAGGGAGATAAGGGGAGAGGAGAGGCTAATTGTAACTACTCATTAATTTTCAAGCTGTAAGTGTTGATTTATCAAGCCCAATCACATAGTTTTGTAGCAAAGTATGGGTATCCAGCTAGTGTATGCATATTTAAGAATCCTTTAGATGTGATTATTTCTAAATAAAGAAATATCAAATGATCTTTTTTTTCTCCCTCTTCTGCCATATTATAAAGTACAGCCAGGATGTGATGACCCAGGGCACAGCACAGAGATCACACAGGTAGCTGGCAGTTCAAACTGCCCCGTTTTTGCTCCAAATTTTCCAAAATGCTCCCATGTTTCTGGCAAGTCCCAGAGCAAAGTGATGACAACCCCCCCCCCCACATACCTCAAGCAGCCTCTGGCTGCAAATAGTCCAGCCCAGAACTGTCCACACCAAGGCTGCACAGCAATAAATCCAGCAGGGCAAATCAAGGAGTTCAGGGAGCAAAGGATCCAGTTAATTAGTCCACAAAGCCAGAAAGAATGCATGGACTCTTGGGAAGTTCAAATGTCAGCACTCAACACTTCATGAACTCAGCATTTGTTCCTGACAAATGCTCCTCCCTATAGCATCTCCTTAAGTCTCATTTCCTAGGTGTGCTTTGTGAAGATGGGCGAGGCACTCTTCTCCCGAGTAGCCTGCTCAGTCTGCACTGTTCACACCTTCTCTCCACTCTCCAAGCCCTTGGAGCAAGAGGGGGTGGTCCTTGCTCCTCGCCTGAGCTCTGTCTCTCATGTTCATCCTGCCTCTGTTCCTCCCTGGCTAAAATCTGTCCTAATCCTGAAAGTCCCTGGCCGTTCCCATTTTCTTCCGAGACAACGAAGCCGCCCCCTCAATCTCTGTCAGCTCAAGTTCCAGCTTGTCTTCCCCTGAAGATTCAGAATCCTATGGGGGCATGACACAGGATTTTAAAAATATTGATAGAGAGTTAGGGATTATTTGGAGGCAGCTGCTGTACATTTTGTTTAGGTGTATAAACGGTTAGAATAGAATAGAATAGAATTAGAATTAGAATTAGAATTAGAATAGGATAGGATAGGATAGGATAGGATAGGATAGGATAGGATAGGATAGGATAGGATAGGATAGGATAGGATAGAATTCTTTATTGGCCAAGTCTGATTGGACACACAAGGAATTCGTCTTGATGCATACGCTCTCAGAGTACAAGAAAGAAAAAATACATTCGTCAAGAATCATAAGGTACAACACTTAATGATAGCCATAGGGTACAAATAAGCAATCAAATCATATTAGGAAACAGTCAATATAAATCTTAAGGATACCAGCAACAAAGTTACAGTCAAACAGTCATAAGTGGGAGGAGATGGGTGATAGGAACGATGAGAAGATTAATAGTAGTGCAGACTTAGTAAATAGTTTGACAGTGTTGAGGGAATTATTTGTTTAGCGGAGTGATGGCGTTTGGGAAAAAAACTGTTCTTGTGTCTAGTTGTTCTGGTGTGCAGTGCTCTATAGCCTCGTTTTGAGGGTAGGAGTTGAAACAGTTTATGTCCAGGATGCGAGGGGTCTGTAGATATTTTCACAGCCCTCTTTTTGACTCGTGCAGTATACAGGTCCTCAATGGAAGTCAGGTTGGTAGCCATTGTTTTCTCTGCAGTTCTAATTATCCTCTGAAGTCTGTGTCTGTCTTGTTGGTAAATAGTAAATGATGTAAATAGTTTAAATAATGGAATAAATCCCTTGTGTTGTTATGATGTTCCTTTATGTTCATTAACAGAAACATACCCCATCTTTCTAGAGAACTTTGGAATAGATGAATATAGCATCATTTTGAGGGTAGGGGTTGAAACAGTTTATGTCCAGGATGAGAGTCAAAAAAATGGAAGACAACAGAGTAGAAAATGACCTTTTGCCATTAAGTGGGTGTAACAAACCCAAATTTCTATCATTGGTTCCCAAAGGGAGCAAATTTCGAAGCACTAAGAAATGTGGGGGGAGACATATTTTTTTCCACTTGCAATGGGACTGGGTTTTTTTTTCTTTTTTTTTAAATGCAACTGGAAACCTGCTCTTTGGAAGTAGACCATTTTGTGAAGTCTGTTTGTTTATACCTTTTCGTCTGTTTTTCATTAAAAATAATCCCCAAGCAGGTTATAACCAAACAAACCAATAAAGCCGTACAAAATTGCAAAAGTGAAAAGACGACGAAGACCATGGTAAAAAAGAAGTTCAATCAAGCTGCAGCCTCGATTCAGCCACAGGCCGAGCAAAACAGGTGGCTTCCAAAAGTTAAGTAGGCTCGGTGTGGAAATACAAATGGCCAGGGAAGCCAGTTCAATAATTCATGTACATTATAATGATGCTTTCAAGTGGAATACCTCCAAAGGACTTCTCCATTCAGTCTTCTCAGACAGCCAATTAGGTGACCAGAAGCATCCTTGCCAATTTTCTTTTGTCTTTGGGTAGGCAATTAGCAACAGACGTAGTGATAAAAATTTACTTGGTCTGCAAACTTGTCACAGCAAAAGCCATCTCTCTCATCCCTGGACTTGGAGCGTGTGAATCCATTTCTGAATCAATTCAAAACATAATTGATTCGGTGCAGGTTTTTTTATGGGTTTGAACAGGGGTGGGCTTCAAAAATTTTAGCAAGGGGTTCTCTGCCTGGTTGCTGGATGGGCGTGGACATGGTGGACATGGCCTAGTTGGCCTCCTGCACCACGGTGGGGATGGGACGGGACATTTTTGCCCTCTCCGGGCTCCAGAGGCTTTCCTCGAGTCTCTGAGAGTGCAAAAATGGCCTCTCCAGGCTCCAGAGGCCCTCTGGAGGCCAGAAATGGGCCCATTTCTGGCCTTCCCGAACTTCCGGTAGGCCCATTTTCCCCTCCCCGAGCCTCTGTGCATGCCCTGCACTTACCTGCATCCAAAACAGGCCAGTTGGGGACTCCTGGGAGGGGCGGGGTGGGGAGGGTGGGGCCAGCCAGGAGTGGGATGTGGTGGTTCTCTGAACTGCACGGAATCTTAGTAGAGATTCTCCCGAACCCCTGCAAACCCCCTGACATTCCACCCCAACATTCCAACCACCCCCTCCCGATTGTTGTCAAGCTGAGAGCGAAGAAGCAACTAGGTGAAAAGAGTGAATCACTCTTGACAGATAGAATCGAGATCACTTGAAGTATTAGTACCGCTTTACAAAGCCTTAGTTAAGACCACACTTCATTCAATTTTGGTCACCAACTATAAAAAAAAAGATGTTGAGACTTGGAAAGTGTGCAGAGAAGAGCAACTAAGATCATCAAAGGCCTGGAGACTAAAACAAATGAAGAACAGTTGCAGGATTTGGGTTTGGCTAGTCTAGAGAAAAGAAGAATAAGGGGTGACATCAGTGGTGAAATCCAATTTTTTTTACTACCAGTTCTGTGGGTGTGGCTTGGTGGGCATGGTGTGGCTTGGTGAGCGTGGCAGGAGAAGGATACTGCAAAATATCCATTCCCTCCCTACTTCAGGGGAAGGATACTGCAAAATCTCCATTCCCACCCCACTCTGGGACCAGCCAGAGGTAGTATTTGCTGGTTCTCCGAACTACCCCAAATTTCTACTACCGGTTCTCCAGAACCTGTCAGAACCTTCTGGATTTCACCCCTGGGTGGCATGATAACAGTCTTCCTGTATTTGAGGGCCTGCCACAATGGGTCAACTTATTTTCCAGAGCACCAGAAACAATGGATGGAAGCTCACCAAGGAGAGAAGCAACCTAGAACTAAAGAGAAATTTCCTAATGGAAATTTCCTAATTTCCTAACCAGTGGAACGGTTTGCCTTCAGAGGTTGTGAGGCTTTCAAGAAGAGGCTCTCAAGAACAGATTGTCTGAAATGGTATAGGGGTCTCCTGCTAGAGCAGAGGGTTGGACTAGAAGACCTGCAAGGTCCCTTCCAACTCTGTTCTATGAAAGTCCGACTTTATTAACTAGCCATTCTTTCTTTTCAAAGTAACTTCTCACATCTACGTAAGATGGGCATCTTTGGATTAGAGACAGTCCTGCTCCGAACATCTGAACTCTGCTAATTTTGTTCACAGAATGGTGGGCCTTGAGCCGGCTTTCATTAAATGCGCTGCACCCATCTGCTATATTCTTTAGAAAGAGGATGAATTTCTCTGAAACAACATGCATAATGAGGAAACCTCGATCCACATGGAGAGGGCTAATTAATCATTAAGCGAGCACTAGTAAATTTTCTGAATCACCAGTTTTGTGACAGGCATGTTGTTAAGCCAGCAGGACAAAACTGCCCCCCAAAACATGCTGCTTGCCCATCAGGAAAAAAAACCCTTTCCTTTGAGTGCTGATTATTTTTTGTTTTTGTTTTTTCTTTACAAAAATGTTACTTTAATTTGAAAGAAAGCAGTACTACCCAAATTCAGTTGCGGTGGGAAAATGGATGTGCTGGCGGGAGGTGGGTTGATAGATAAGGTAAACATCGCAAGTCTTTTCAACCACAACACTTTTCTTTTTGTTTAAAAAAAATGGCATCTCTACTTGTTGGATTTCTATGGGAACAAGATCCACCAGAACTTGGTCGAATTGAGACTGCAGTAGAATCCTCTAATGTCTGTTAGTCAGTGTTAAAAAATGTGCAGAAGAAGAAAGAAGAAAGCAGAAGGAAGAAGGAAGAAAGAAGAAAGAAAAAAGAAAAAAGAAGAAAGAAGAGGAAAAGGGGAAGGGGAAGAGGAGGAGGAGGAGAGATAAAGAAGAGAACGAGGAGGAGGAGAAGGAAGAGGAGGAGGAGGAGAGAGGAAGAAGAGGAGGAGGAGAGAGGAGGAAGAGGAGGAGAAGAAGGGGAAATGGAGGAGGAGAGGAAGAAGAGGACGAGGAGGAGGAGAAGGGGAAGAGGAGGAGGAGGAGAGAGGAAGAAGAGGAAGAGGAAGAGAGAGGAGGAGGAGGAGGAGGAGGGAAAGAGGAGGACAAGGAAGAAGAGGAGGACGAGGAGGAGAAGGGAAAGAGGAGGACGAGGAGGACGAGGAAGAGGAGAGAGGAGGAGGAGAAATCAGTTGAATTAAAAGGAAACCAGAAATATTAACGTGGTTGTTTTTGTTAAAATGAGTACAATTTCAAATTTGAATTTTTTAATGTTTAACAAGGGGGAAAAAAACCTCTCTAACCTTGGATTACACAAGATGCTGCTTAGGTAAACAGTCTACATGTTCTAACTGTTGGACCACACAAGGATCTCCCAGCAAGAAGAAGCCACATGGCTCTTTTCAGATGCACTAGTGCTTTTTTTCTATTATGCCATGCAAAATAAACCACATGCTTATGGCTGCCCTCTTGACTTTTTTGACCCATTGCTTCCAGCGCTTTACTTCTCTCTCTGACTTCAATTTTCTTCCTCCATGTTTCTAGTCTGTTATATGTGTCATCAAGTTTGGTGGTGATTCTTATCAACCCCATCAACCAGTGATTCTCAACTTCGGCAACTTTAAGAGATGGGAGTTGAAATCCACCCCTCTTAAAGTTGCCACTGACATAGGTTGATGTTTTTCATAATAAAGCCAACCTAAACGGACCTCAAAAAAAAAAAATCCAAGAAGGATTGGACCTCATTAGGACTTGGATAGGAAAGCACTAGGGATAGCTATGTCTGTAGGATAGACTGGAACAGAGAAAATGTATCACTAGAAGATGTGTGGCTGTGAAAATTGGACCATAAGAAAGGCCGAGCGTCAAAGAATTGAGGCCGTTGAACTATGGTGCTGGAGAAGACTCCTGCGAGTCTCTTGGACTGCAAGGCGATCCAACCGGTCAGTCCTAGAGGAGATCAACCCTGACTGCTCTTTAGAAGGCCAGATCCTGAAGAGGAAACTCAAATATTTTGGCCACCTAATGAGAAGGAAGGACTCCCTGGAGAAGAGCCTAATGCTGGGAACGATTGAGGGCAAAAGAAGAAGGGGACAGCAGAGAACGAGGTGGCTGGCTGGAGTCACTGAAGCAGTCGGCGTGAGCTTAAATGATCTCCGGGGGATGGTAGAGGACAGGAAGGCCTGGAGGTTGTCCAGGGGGTTGCGATGGGTCAGACACGACTTCGCAACTAACAAGAAGAAGAAGATGGTAATGGCCAATGGCTTTCATATTGCTGTCACAAAGCCAACATGTCCATCAGGAGTCAAGATGAAAAAAAAGGAAGCAAAGACTATATTCTGGAACTCTCCATTGATCAAAAATAATATTTTAATAAAATAATACCTAGATATTCTCATCAAATGTTTAGATCTTTTCTTTTTTCTTTTTTTACCATGGCATTGGCATGTGGTTGTTTCTGGATGGTTCTGCTGGACAATTTCCTACCGCATTTCTCCCCACCCCCCATTAATTTCATTATCGTTCATTAACGGAGCTAATTAGGACATAACAGAGAAAGCAACACAGGTGCTTACTGAGTTGCAATTATGACATTAATGGGAGCAAGATGCCAATGGCATCCTAATTGTTAATTTGATTAGCGAGTCTTCTGCTCGCCTCAGAAAGGTGACATCTGGTGATTACCTTAATAATGGGTTTCCACCATTGTGCATGTGCAGTTGTAGAAACTTAGGTTTGTCCTTGTTTAGCATAATTGCTGTCAGCTTGATAGTGGCCAAGGGATCGGTGTTGTGCATGGACAACCCCATTAAACATTCTGGTTTCCTGTTGGAAGACCCCAAGGAACCTTACCTTCGTGTATCTAAAGGTGGTTGACAAAAACAGGTAGCAATCTTGCAAAGAAATCCACTGAAGTATCTACTTTGTCTCCAAGAAATGTCACTTGCCAGCTCAGAGCTGTCTAGTCTCATCTATGTGACATCGATGTCTTTCCTTTAGAAGACAAAAATCAAATGTAAAGATACAGAACCATTACATATTATGCTAATAATATTTGGGAGGGAAAAGGTTGGACTAGAAGTTGATTGCAAAGAAACCTAATGCAATTTCAGCTTCCATCATCAGATGTATAATTTCCATATAGAACAGGAAGAAATTATTCAATTCTGGTCTTAATCTGAAGATTAGTCCAGTTCTGGGTAACATAAATTCTGAAGGATTCAGAGACACTGGAATAGGTTCAGAGAAGGGTAACAAAAATGATTTTTTTGGTCTTTTAATGACCCCATAGTCCCTTGCATTGGGGTGGAGCCGGGGCAATTGAATGGAACTGAGTGTTTACTGGCCGGATCCCCTTCCTGTTGCCAATGCAGTTATATTCACCAGATAATTTCTCATTGTGGCCAAGGAGAGAAATATCTGCTGCTACCTAGGATCGAACTCACAGCCCCCTGATTGTGAGGCGAGAGCTCCACCTCTAGGCCACTGCACCACTCATAGAAGCGTTAAATAATGAAGGAGAATATTGTTCAGCATTCCTAGAGTTGTTTTTGTATGGTGTGATGTAGTGATACTGGGTGTATTAAAGAGGAATTTGGAGTTGGAGATCCAGATAGTTCTTGACTTACAACCATTCGTTTAGTGACTGTTTGAAATTACAATGGTGCTGGAAAAAGAAACTTAGGATCGATCCTCACACTGATGACCATCTCAGTGTTCCTGTGGTCATGTAATCACTCTTTGATCACCTGGTAACCAGCTTGTATTTATGATGGCTGCAGTCTCCCAGGGGCATGTGATTACCATTCACAATCTTCACAGACGGCTTCCCACCAGCAAAGTCAGTACAGAAGTTGGATTTGTTTAATGATGACATACTTCACTTAATGACCTTGGCAAAAATGTCATAAAATAAGGCACAGCTCACTTAATGACTGCACTGCTTAGCAATGGACGTTCTAATCCTGATAGCAATAGTTATATCACTTAGACTTATATATTGCTCCATAGTGCTTTCTAGCACTCTCTGGGCAATTTGTAGAAGTCAGCATATTGCTCCCAACAATCTGGGTTCTCATATGACCCACCATGGAAGGATGAGTTAAGCTTCAGCTGGTCAGAATCGAACTCCTGGCTGTGGGCAGTTTGCTTGCAATACTGCGTTCTAACCACTGTGCCACCATGGTTCCTGGTTGGTTCCTTCTTGTGGTCGTATGTGGAGGGATACCTATAAGCAGAATGCAAGAAAGAGTAGCTGATGGAAAGCACTCCAGTTTTGTAGAACTATCACATTCTAGCAAGGACAAAGGTGCCAGAATACAGAAAGGTTTGAGGAAATGGCCTTGCCTGTCTGCCTGCCTATCCATCCATCCATCCATCCATCCATCCATCCATCCATCCATCCACCCACCCACCCACACATCTATCATCTATCATCTATCATCTATCATCTATTATCTATCTATCTATCTATCTATCTATCTATCTATCTATCTATCTATCTATCTATCTATCTATCTCTATGTCTGCCTGCCTGCCTGCCTATCCATCCATCCATCCACCCACCCACCCACCCATCATCTATCATCTATCATCTATCATCTATCATCTATCATCTATCATCTATCATCTATCAACTATCATCTATCTATCTATCTATCTATCTATCTATCTATCTATCTATCTATCTATCTATCTATCTATCTATATGTCTGCCTGCCTGCCTATCCATCCATCCACCCACCCACCCACCCACCCATCATCTATCTATCTATCTATCTATCTATCTATCTATCTATCTATCTATCTATCTATCTCTATGTCTGCCTGCCTGCCTATCCATCCATCCATCCACCGACCCACCCACCCATCATCTATCTATCTATCTATCTATCTATCTATCTATCTATCTATCTATCTCTATGTCTGCCTGCCTGCCTGCCTGCCTATCCATCCATCCATCCACCCACCCACCCATCATCTGTCATCTATCATCTATCATCTATCATCTATCATCTATCATCTATCATCTATCATCTATCTATCTATCTATCTATCTATCTATCTATCTATCTATCTATCTATCTATCTCTATGTCTGCCTGCCTGCCTGCCTATCCATCCATCCATCCACCCACCCACCCATCATCTATCATCTATCATCTATCATCTATCATCTATCATCTATCATCTATCATCTATCATCTATCATCTATCTATCTATCTATCTATCTATCTATCTATCTATCTATCTATCTATCTATCTATCTATCTCTATGTCTGCCTGCCTGCCTGCCTATCCATCCATCCACCCACCCACCCACCCATCATCTATCATCTATCATCTATCTATCTATCTATCTATCTATCTATCTATCTATCTATCTATCTATCTATCTATCTATCTATCTATATGTCTGCCTGCCTGCCTATCCATCCACCCACCCACCCACCCACCCATCATCTATCATCTATCTATCTATCTATCTATCTATCTATCTATCTATCTATCTATCTCTATGTCTGCCTGCCTGCCTATCCATCCATCCATCCACCGACCCACCCACCCATCATCTATCATCTATCTATCTATCTATCTATCTATCTATCTATCTATCTATCTATCATCTACCTATCTATCTATCTCTATGTCTGCCTGCCTGCCTATCCATCCATCCATCCACCGACCCACCCACCCATCATCTATCATCTATCTATCTATCTATCTATCTATCTATCTATCTATCTATCTATCTATCTGTCTGTCTATCTATCTCTATGTCTGCCTGCCTGCCTATCCATCCATCCATCCACCCACCCACCCACCCATCATCTATCATCTATCATCTATCTATCTATCTATCTATCTATCTATCTATCTATCTATCTATCTATCTATCTATCTATCTATCTATATGTCTGCCTGCCTGCCTATCCATCCATCCACCCACCCACCCACCCACCCACCCATCATCTATCATCTATCTATCTATCTATCTATCTATCTATCTATCTATCTATCTATCTCTATGTCTGCCTGCCTGCCTATCCATCCATCCATCCACCGACCCACCCACCCATCATCTATCATCTATCTATCTATCTATCTATCTATCTATCTATCTATCTATCTATCATCTACCTATCTATCTATCTCTATGTCTGCCTGCCTGCCTATCCATCCATCCATCCACCGACCCACCCACCCATCATCCATCTATCTATCTATCTATCTATCTATCTATCTATCTATCTATCTATCTATCTCTATGTCTGCCTGCCTGCCTATCCATCCATCCATCCACCGACCCACCCACCCATCATCTATCATCTATCTATCTATCTATCTATCTATCTATCTATCTATCTATCTGTCTATCTATCTCTATGTCTGCCTGCCTGCCTATCCATCCATCCACCCACCCACCCACCCACCCATCATATATCGTCTATCTATCTATCTATCTATCTATCTATCTATCTATCTATCTATCTATCATCTATCACATCTATATACAGTACTTGCTCATCTTGTAACCTGTTTCTCCCTGGGACAGACGTGGGACCAAGGTATGAAAAAAGGTATGGGAGAATGGGAGGGTGATACTGTAAAAAGTTTCATCTGTATGTAAACTTCATGGAAGGAACAAAGGGAAGGAAGGAAGGAAGGAAGGAAGGAAGGAAGGAAGGAAGGAAGGAAGGAAGGAAGGAAGGAAGGAAGGATAAGCTCCAGTTTTAGTTCTGAATAAACAAGGGCAAGATCATAAGATTATACACAGACCCCCCTAAACAGAAGTGGAGGTGAGCGAGAACAAGAGAAGCTTGTCAAGAAAATTCACATTATGCCATGAGAAACTTCAGGGCTAACAAGCAAAATGGGTACGTGGGGATGTCTGAAGCAGACCCCAAGTTCATATATCTCTAACATCAACATCTGTGGAATTTGCACAAGCCACATAGCCTGAACTACATCTCTACACCAGCTGACATTTCCCTGTCTTTTCAAAATTGCCAGACAGGGCTGTGGAACCTAAATGTAACCTGCAGGGAATTTTGTGCTATGACACCGTTGTTCTTTACATATTAAGTATCCTTGGACTTTTTTCTTCTTTTGAGGAGTTTTTTTTTCCTTTTAAGCACCACTCCTTTCCTTTTGAGTCTAGACAATTGTGCTAATAAATATTTGAAAATGTCAGAGTTTTGCCACTTGTCACAGGTTTCTGACCCGGTAATATAATTTACCTCGTGCCCATTCTGAGAATCAATATATTGAAAGACTTATAAAAGGATTTTATTTTCAGGGCCATGATTTCTAAAGTGGACAGAAAATGTAAATGTAAATGGATGGACGGACGGCATTGAAGAAGAAAATAAAGTATTATTTCAGAGGGGAATTTTGACAGCAATATTAAAACCCAGACTTGTAAATGTGGATCGACAAAACTTGGGGACAAACATTTAAAGCAAAGTCGTCTGAAAAAAATATTATTTCAGAGGGGGAATTTTGACAGCAATATACAACTCAGGCTTGTAAATGTGGATTGACAAGGCTTGGAGACAAACATCTAAAGCAAAGTTTCTTAAGGATACATGGTACTCCTCAACGTATGACTACAATTGAGCCCAAAATTTATGTTGCTAAGTGGGAAATTTGTTAAGAGAGTTTTGCCCCGTTATATGACTTTTCTTGCTACATTCGATAAGTGAGTTGTTGAATGAATAACATGGTTGTTTAATCTTATAATCTTAATCTTAGCCAGAATTTTTTTGCAGCCGGATTAAAAAGTAGTTAGGGAAAATAATAGAGCAACCTATGAATGGAAAACCAGAGTCATTCTTATTAGGGATATTTACTGAAAAATGCACCAAAGAAATAAAATATTTGATTTTACATATTATAACAGCTGCACGTACTGTATATCATACGCACAAAATTGGAAAAAGGAAAATATACCAACCGAAGAAGAATTGATTAAAAAAAAAATCCTAGAATGTGCCAAGATGGACAAATTAACAAAAGAGCTCAAAGAAAAGGAAGATAAGGAATATTATATAATCTGGTACAAATGGTATAAGTGGTTAGAGACTAGAAATAATGGATAATAAAAATAGAGGTGAAATTTGAAAATGGAAAGAATGAATATGATAATGTATAGAATGTATAAAATCAATATGATTGTTAAGAAGTACAAGGCAGGGGTGAAATGTAAAATTTGTTACTACCGGTTCTGTGGGTGTGGCTTGGTGGGGGGGTTTAATGTGACTGGGTGGGCGTGGCCAACTTTTTTTTTTTTTTAACTTTTCAAAGCATTTTTTCTAATGCTTTGAAAAGCCTCTGCCGATCAGGCAACTCAGCTGGGATCGTCAGAGACTTTTCAAAGCATTTTTTTAACTACCTCTTCGGCCAAGAGGTTGCAGAAAAAAATGCTTTGAAAAGCCTCTGATGATCCCAGCTGAGCCGCGCAATCATCGGAGGCTTTTTTTTTTTTTACTTTTAAAAGCATTTTTTTGTTGGAAGAGGTTGTAGAAAAAATGCTTTTAAAAGTAAAAAAAAAAAAGCGGCTCAGCTGGGGATGGTGGGGGAGGCGCGCAGGGATTTTTGCTACTGGTTCTCCGAACCACCCACCGCCATCGCTACCGGATTGGGCGATCCGATCCGAACCGGGAGCATTTCACCCCTGGTACAAGATAATAAAAGAGAAAGGGACAAGAAGAAAATGGAATAGTATAAAGGGAAACGGGAGAATGTAAATATTAGAAGATGACTACCACAAAATAGTTGTTAAAAGAGTGCGTGTGTGTGTGTGCGTGTGTGTGTGTATGTGTGTGTGTGTGTGTATGTATATATGTTTTCTCAGGTTTTCGCGGGTGTTTGTATGTAGGTCTTTGGTTATTCAGGTCTTCTCCCACGTAAAATTGGAAGTGTCTTGGCGATGTTTCGACGAAGTCTCATTCGTCATCTTCAGGCTGGTGTTCTCGGCTTCGTGCTCCTGGATGAATAGAGATTTCATCCCACCATGGCCATTTTAACATCTTTCAACATAGGAAAAAACCCTGATTGCAAAAATATCGCACATTTATACCTATGAATCAAAAGAAATAAATATTTGACCTCTACAGGGAGGAGTCACAAAATATGGGTGTGTCTGGCTGAAGAGGCCTAAAAAGGCCGAAATAGTGCTATCCCAGTCTCCCATAAGTCACAGAAGAAACAACATAAAATTTCTGACAGGTCTGAAAGTGATGAATAGAGATTTCATCCCACCATGGCCATTTTAACATCTTTCAACATAGGAAAAAAACCCTGATTGCAAAAATATCGCATATATATATATATATAAGCTCAGTAGAATCACATCCACTCGATTCTGGGCTTTTTTCCTTTCTAACAGCCAGCAAGCTCTTCCTGCTAGGTGGGAGACTTGCTGGCTACCAGAAAAGAAAAAAGCCCAGAATCGAGTGGATGTGATTCTACTGAGCTAGGGCTGCAGAAAAACCTTGGTTACGTAGGGAAAACCTGGCTAGAGGAAAACACACACACACACACACACATACACACACACACACACACACACATGTATGTTGTGTGTTTTGTATTTGTCATATTGTGTTATGATAAAAATGAAAAAAAATAATAAAAAAGAATAACATGGTTGTTAAGTGAATCTGATTTCTCTATTGACTTTGCTTGTCAGGTCACATCACGAGATCACATGATTCTGGGACATTGCAACCGTCATAAATATGAGTCAGTTGTCAAACATCCAAATGTAAATCAGGTGACCATGGGAATGCTGCAACGGTCGTAAGTGTGAAAAATGGTCATAAGTAACTTTTTTCAGTGCCATGAACAGTCACTGAATGAACTGTTGTAAATTGAGGACTACCTGTAGTCAGTTCCTAAGAACTAGAGGGGATCCGCTAAGTCAGGGGTCAGCAACCCGCAGCATGTGGCTCTTTCACCCCTCTGCTGTGGCTCCCTGTCGCTCAAAATATGTGTTACAACTGCCAATGTGTGATACCCACTGGCACACAATTTATTGAGCTTTTCAACCCCTGGTATGCCAACCATGGATAAATCCAAGAAGTTTCAGAAGAAAACAGAACTTTTAATTCAATTACATATATTAGTTCTGTGGTCGCTCAGGAAATAGTCAGGCACGGGAAGGGTTTTGTGGCTCCCGGTGTTTTCTTTTCTGTGGGAAACGGGTCCAAATGGCTCTCTGAGTGTTTAAGGTTGCCAACCCCTGCTCTAAGTCACCCAAGGGTTTTAGAACATAGAATCATAGGGCTGAAAGAGACCTTGAAAGTTTTCTAATCCAAACCCCTGCTCATGCAGGAGACCTTATATCATCCTGGTCAAATGGTTGTCCGGTCTATTTTTGAACACCTCCAGTGATGGAGTACCCAAAACTTCTGGAGATAAGCAATTTCACTGGTTAATTGTTCTGTCAGGACATTTCTATTTACTTCTAGATTGGATGTCTCTTTGACAAACTTCCATGCATTACTTCTCGTCTTGCCTTCTGGGGCTTTAGAGAATAGCTCAACTCCCTCTTCTCTGTGACAGCCTCATGTTTTAATCACCACAGAATAAAAAAAAAGATGTGGAGACTCTAGAAAGAGTGCAGAGAAGAGCTACAAAGATGATTAAGAGAATTGGAGGCTAAAACATATGAAGAATAGTTGCAGGAATCAGATATTTCTAGTCTAAAGAAAAGAAGGACTAGGGGAGACATGATAGCAGTCTTCCAATATCTCAGGGGCTGCCCCAAAGAAGAGGGAGTCAAGCTATTCTCTAAAGCACTTGAGGGCAGGACAAGAAGCAATGGGTGGAAAATAACCAAGGAGAGAAGCAACCTAGAACTAAGGAGAAATTTCCTGACTGTGAGAACAATTCATCAGTGGAACGGCTTGCCTCCAGAAGTTGTAGATGCTCCAACACTGGAGGTTTTTAAGAAGAGGCTGGACAACCATTTATCTTGAATGATATAGGGTTTCCTGCTTGAGTGTGGGATTGGATTGGAGGACTGGAGGACCTCCATCATCCCTTCCAACTCTACTATTTTGTTATTTTTTCTGTGATTATGTCTATCCATCCCTTCAAAGAAAGTCTAGAAAGAGGATTGGACTAGAAGACCTTCAAGGTCGCTTCCAACCCTATTATTCTATGTTTCCTCAATCCTTCTCTTCAATAGGCTTGCCAAATCAAAATTCTTTGCCGGACATTGAAGATATTTGCAAAAGTTCAAAACAGTGTCACTCTTCTCATCATTTTTTGTTTGTTAAAATCATTTTTTTTCCCCCATGAAAGATGCTTAGGTTACTATCCCATGAGTTAAATGTTATTTTTATATCATTCAATGAATAAATACAAATGCATCAATAGTAATGTTTAGGATTGTAAATATTGATGACCATAACCCATAAAAACAGAAACCTTTTGACGGTTCTCTATAATTTTTAAAAGTGGGATGGAGCAAAGGTTTAAGAAGCACTGCCCTGAAGTATAGGATTCACAAGAGAAATTATCTAAGATGTATAAAGGTACTTCTACTTAATATTTAAAATGACAAAAACAAGAAGGGACATTTAACCATGCATGGTGAATTTGGGGGAAAAGAAAAATTGCAAACAATGATACAAAGAATGTTAAAGATTGATGTTCAGATATAACCAGAACTTTTATTATTTGATATTTATGGATAGCCAATTAGAAAAGACTCATGGAAGATTGTTTTATAGATGGTAATTGTAGTAAGGCTATTATAGGGATAAAGATAAAGAATTAATAAAAGACCCACAAAGGAGGAATGGATTGTGAATGTACTGGGATTTGCAGGAACAGCGATATTGATCAGGCAGAAAATAATAAGTAGTTTTATAAAAGGCTGGAAAACTTTGGAAGGCCACTAGCTAAGGATTTTGAGAGTTATATCCAGGCCTGGAGTATTAAAATGGACACATTTGGGATACTGAGCTTTAAATATCATAACCTTTCTGTCCTGTCATAATGATAAAGCCCAATGGTTTATAGGCACACGTGGAAATGTTCCTTAATATTTACATCCTTCCGTCTATGAACAGGTCATTGTGCGGTCTTAGATATTAATGAATGCCATCTCCTTCAGATGATTCAAATCTCACTTGGTTGCAACCTTACCCACTGACCTTTGGCGAGGCATCTTCGTCCAGCTCCAAAACTCATCATACGCCATGAGGGACTAACCCATCTGGCCAGACTTTCAATACGGTTGTGTGAACAGCCGAGAAAATATACTGGGAATGTATTTTGGCTGGAAGTGAATGCTGAGAAGTCTTAGTAACAGTAATAGAGTGGTAAGGAAGCTTGAAGAGCATGTAGTCCAACTTCCTGCTCTCTTCCTGATCTCTATTTCTGATAAATGGCTTCCAGTCTCGTCTTAAAAGCCTCCAGAGATGGGGCACCCACAACTTCCAAAGGCAATTTGTTCCACTGGTTAGGAATTTTCTCCTTAGTTCTAGTTGCTTCTCTCCTTGGTTAGTTTCCATACATTGTTTCTTACCCTAGCTACAGGGTCTCTAGTAAATAAGTTGATCCCCTCTTCCTTGTGGCAGCCCTTCAAGTATAGCAGAGGTGGGTTTCAGCAGGTTCTGACCAGTTCTGGAGAACCGGTAGTGGAAATTTTGTGTAGTTCGGAGAATTGGTAGTAAAAATTCTGACTGGCCCCGCCCCCATCTATTCTCTGCCTCCCGAGTCCCAGCTGGGAGGATCGGGAGGAAATGGAGATTTTGCAGTATCCTTCCCCTGGAGTGGGGAGGGAATGGAGATTTTACTGTATCCTTCCCCTGCCACGCCCACCATGCCACGCCCACCAAGCCACACTCACAGAACCGTTAGTAATTTTTTTTAATTAAAAAGTTTTATCAAGTATTACAACAATTTTTTCCCATCCCTCCTCCCCCCCTTCCCTCCTCCACCCACCCTCCCTCCCCCCTCTCCCTCCAACCCCCCTCCCCAGAGCAAATAAAGGGTATAATATTTAACAAACATGAACTAAAATATGTTAACTTTCTGTAGGCTCCAAACTCCCTCTTGCTCTTTAACTCCCCTTTCAAACTAACAAAACATAGTTCAAAAATAAAATTTTGGTTTCATTCATAAGCTATTTGAATCTTTTTAGTCCGATATTTGTTTTGAATATAGTCAATCCATTTTCTCCATTCCGATATATATCTTTCATTTGAATGGTCCTTCAAGTATGCCAAAATTTTTGCCATCTCTGCTAAATTCAATACTTTTAATGTCCATTCTTCAATAGTAGGTAAGTCTTCCTTCTTCCAATACTGGGCCACCAAAAGTCTGGCTGCTGTTATTAAATTTAAAATCAATTTAGTCTCTATGACCGTACAATCTGTAATTATACCTAACCAAAAAAAAAAAAAAGGTTGCATTATACAACCTTTTTATATGCATTTGACTTTGGTCTCTAATTTGTTTTACCAAGTTCTCCTCATTTTGCGAGATACCAATTTTCTGATCTTCTCTCCATCTAGCTTGCAGCTGTCCATACTGAAATCATGTTTGAATTATCCTTTCTTCTTTTAATTGATTCAAAGATTTTAGTTGTAATATACCTCCTTCCTTATTAAGAAGCTCTTTATAAGTAATCACATCTTGTTTTTGCTCTACACTTATATTCTCTATCGCATGTCTGGTATTGCCCACATTGGTAACTTATCGTTTAATTTATACTGATACTTTTTCCAGACATGCAGTAAAGCATTTCTTAATATATGGCTTTTAAAAGTCTTGTCCACTTTCTTATCATATAATAAATAAGCATGCCAACCGTAAACCAAATCATATCCCTCAATATTCAATATTCTTTCTTCTGTTGAATTCATCCAGTCACTAATTGCTGACAGAACAGCTGCCTCATAATATAATCTTAAATTGGGCATTTTGAGACTTCCTCTTTCACGTATATCCTGCATTATTTTTTGTTTTATTCTTGGTCTCTTCCCAAACCGGTAGTAAAAAATTTTGAAACCCACCATTGAAGTATAGGAAGACTGCGATTATACCTCTGGTCCTTCTTTTCACTAGACCAGGTATACCCAGTTCCTGCAATCATTCTTCATATGTTTTAGCTTCTAGGCCCTGAACCATTTTTGTTGCTCTTCTCTGTATTCTTTCCCAAAGTCTCAACTACTTTTTGGTATTGGGGTGACCCAAACTGGATGCATTATTCTAAGTGTGGTCTTACCCAGTGGTGGGATTCAAATAATTTAACAACCGGTTCTCTGCCCTAATGACTGGCTGGGTGGGCATGGCCATGGTAGCCATGGTCAGGGGGTGTGACAGGCAGCACTTGGCCTCCTGCAACCCCTGGGAGCAAAAGTGGGCCACGGGGGGATGCCCTTCCCCTCCCACAAGTCCCATTTTGGGCCTAGGAAGCCTCCCTGAAGCCTCCTGAGAGTGAAAATGGGCCACAGGGGAGTGTGCCACACACCCCTGCACCCTGTTTTGGGCCTAGTAGGCTTCCCTGCAGCCTCCTGGCAGCGAAAACGGGCCACGAGGGGGCCTTGCCACACCTCCCTGCGACCCATTTTTGGCCTAGGAGGCCTCCCTGCAGCCTCGTGCAAAAACGGGCCATGGGAGGGGCACACCACACAACCAACCCCATGCCCTGTTTTGGGCTTAGGAGGCCTCCCTGCATTTACCTGGGAGCCAAAATGGGGCGTGTGGAGACTCCTGGAAGGGGCAGGGCCAGCCAGCTATTTAACTACCAGTTTGCCTGAACCGGACTAAACCAGCCCGAACCGGCTGAATCCCACCACTGGTCTTACCAAAGCGTTGTAGAGCAGCACTACAACTTCACGTGATCTTGATTCTGTTAATGCAGTCGAGTCGAACTCCATTGCTAAGAACGCCATTGAGAAACCAAGGCGAAGTTACCACAAGTGAATCAGAATATCCCAGCTGCAATTTCATTGTTCTGTGTTGCCCTTTGCATTCCCAGAAAAAAGGAAGGATTGTAAATGGCTTAATATAAGATAAGCTTATTGTTTTGAAACAGAAGATCACCCTGGACTCAGCCTGGACCTCTTCAAGCCATCTCAGACTTAAAACCCCTTGTTGCCCCTTCTCTCCATCTAAGGGGCGCCCTATCAATGATTCACTAGGAAATAAATAATGCATTTATATCACAGGCCTAGTAGTAACATAAAATTATTCATAAATGTTTCATAAATATCCGGAGATGCGTTTGGTGTCTGTGTTATAAATGATAAATAAATAACAATAGATTCCTTCTGCAATATTGATGCTCCTAGCAGTTATTGTTATGCTATAACTGTTCGAAGGCCATTACACTGAATGGAGTTATCAAGGTTACAGATAGGCTCAGCAAGCTATTTGTAATAAAAACCCAGAACACTTAACAAAAGAAAACAAAGTGAGAATGCATTTGTACCAGTTACACACCAAGTACAAGCATATAACAACAGGTCCTAAATAGAACAGATATTTAGCCTTTCAATAACGGGTTGTGGAATGCAAAGCATGTAAATATTTGAGGGGGACAATAAATCAGCATTACTTTTTGGTACGTTTCTCATATGTGTCAAACCATCGTTCTATTGTCCCCAGACATCCTGATCAACCCGTGCAAATCTTTATTGGATCCATTCAGTGTGGAAAAGTAGATCCAACACTTTCATCCAATTCTTTTTTTTTTTTAATTAGATTGAAAATCATTTTGATTCAGATTACAAAAGAAAAGCTGTTATATGTGTGCAGAAAACTGATTTTCCAAACTGATTTGGAAATATGTACTGGAGTTGATTTGAGAATGGCACCCAGCTGGTTTTGTGCCTAAAGTGGAACTAGAACTCACGGTCTCCTGGTTCCTATTGTGATGTCTTCACTACTACATCAAACTAGCTCTATTTCTGATACCCAAGCATCACAAGAGACAATGGTTTCATAAAACATGCTTAATTAGACTGCTTGGTGCCTATATTAAACCCAAAGACAGAGGAGTTGGGTTTGTCGAAGAGATGAACATGAAATTCAGTGTAGAGAAAAGTAAAGTCTTACACTTAGGCAAGAAAAACCAAAAGTACACATACAGACTGGGTGAAACCAGGCTTAATAGCAGTAACTGTAAGAGGGATCTTGTAGTCTTAGGGAATTTAGGGAACACTGCCAGCAGTGTGCAGCGGCAGACAAAACAGCCAATGGAATTCTAAATTGCATTAACAGAGGGATACAATCAAGATCAAGGGAGGTACTAATACCTCTCTACAAAGCCTTAGTAAGACCATGCCTAGAATACTGCATCCAGTTTTGGTCACCACACTATAATAAAGATGTTGAGACTCTAGAAAGAGTGCAGAGAAGAGCAACCAGGATGATTAGGGGACTGGAGGCTAAAACATACGATGAACAGTTGCAGGAACTGGACATGGCTAATCTAGTGAAGAGAAGGACCAGGGGAGACAGGATAGCAGTCTTCCAGTATTTGAGGGGCTGCCACAGAGAGGAGTGGGTCAAGCTGTTTTCCAAAGCACCGAAGGCCAGACAAGGAAGAATGGATGGAAACTGATCAAGGAGAGATTCAACTTAGAAATAAGGAGAAATTTTCTGACAGTGAGAACAATCAACCCATGGAACAGAAGTTGCCTTCAGAAGTTGTGGGAGCTTCATCACTGGAAGCTTTCAGGAAGAGACTGTACTGCCATCTGTCAGAAATGGTGTAGGGTCTCCTGCTTGGGCAGGGGGCTGGAATAGATGATCTACAAGGTCCCTTCCAACTCTGCTAATCTGTCATTTGTAGAGAGTTATCCAAAGAGAATCAGAGAGATTTGGCTATCCTTGTGAGACAAGGACAACTAAAATTCGTCAACCTTCTTGATCAGCCCATGTGTCTCTTAAATCCTTTCCTTGGACAAAGGATAGAACAGAAAATGAATTGGCTAGAATACAAAGGAAAGGGATCAGATAATGGGATGGAATGAATAATAAATATAGGCTTTATTTTATAGCCATCCTAAACATGATAGGAACTTTTGTTATAATGACAAGTTAATGAATGATGAAGTGTACAGAGAACTCCTGTTGAAGCGCTTATGACATCTCTATTAAAATTAAGTGAGTTCATCATTATTAGAACTTGGGTGATGAATAGCAAAGGAATTACTAAATAATTAGGCCACGATTTTACATAGAGGTTTAAGATATCAATTTTTCCCCCCTGTGAAGGAATAGTTAAAAGGAATAGCCCAATTCTCTTGCAGTTATTACCCTGGCTGAGTAAATATTAAGTTCAATAGATGGTGTTCTGAATTTTTTTTTTAAAAAAAATATATCTTCCTACTTGCACTTTTAAACCTAATTGCTTAATTTACATCTCCCCTATAGATTTGCACATAGGCATCAACAACCCATTCGTGCTAAGTACTTTTCTGAACTTTGCCATTTTATAAGCTAAAAAAAGGCGTTTTAGGGAAACATAAATAAATCTTTTAGAAAAAATGCGTACCATTTCAGCATGCCTTTGCCGATTTTATTTAAAAAAAATACCCAGAAAGCATGAATGATGGAGAATTTTTAAAATTTGTCTGGTGTTTTTTTTTGTTTTTTGTTTTTTTTGTATCAGATGATCTAATTTACCTTTCTTAGAATTCTGCACGGCTAGGAATATATATAACCTGTTGGCTAGAACCTTCTTGGGTTTCTACTATGTCATTTGAGCTTAAATATTCTGTGCCCAACTACTGATATTGAAGAATGTATGAATTAGGGAACATTATGTAAGAAAAATGCAAAATTACATACATGATTAAATACAATGTTATATCTTCACTTTCAACCATGCTGGATGGCAAGTCTTATAACCTAATACATGCTATATTGACACAGTTAAAGAGTTAATTTTTGAAATTTCCAAGGTACAAGAATCGCATGAATTTAGGATATCAGTATTAAGAAGCAAAAGCAACCTTATGTCTGAATAGAATAGAATAGAATAGAATAGAATAGAATAGAATAGAATAGAATAGAATAGAATAGAATAGAATAGAATAGAATAGAATAGAATAGAATAGAATAGAATTCTTTATTGGCCAAGTGTGATTGGACACACATTAGTTCTACAATGATCTTGGCAAGGTTTTTCAGAAGTTCTTTATCACTGTCTCCTGACTGAGAGTGACTGGTTTAAGGTCACCAGCTGGTTTTGTGTCCAAGGTGGAACTAGAACTCAACAACAGGAACGACTACAAGAGTTGCTGAGTACGGAGAATATGTAGTTGTTCACACATGGCTGAGCTATATTTGTTCCACGATGCCTCACCATTGGTAACATTAGCTTCAGTTTGAGAAGAGTTGTAGTTCAGCAACATCTGGGAGACCTTGGCCCCAAATGGATCCACTACAAATGACTTCGGTGATTGAATAGGAATAATAAAAGGGTAGCACAGATGACCCATTCAACTAATTAAGGGAATATGATAGATCTTCTTCTTCTTCTTCTTCTTCTTCTTCTTCTTCTTCTTCTTCTTCTTCTTCTTCTTCTTCTTCTTCTTCTTCTTCTTCTTCTTCTCCTCCTCCTCCTCCTCCTCCTCCTCCTCCTCCTCCTCCTCCTCCTCCTCCTCCTCCTCCTCCTCCTCCTCCTTCCATATCCATCATAGGACATTGGCGATCATGTTGGCAATCCTATTTTTATCAACCGACGCATGAAAAAGTGCTGTTGAGTTTTGTCCAAACTGGTCCCTTAGATTTTGAAGCCACAATGTTCTTCTTCTGCCTGGACCTTGTTTGCCTTCAATCTTTCCTTGGAGGATTGAGTGAAGGATGTCGTATTTTTCTGGGTGTCGCAGCATATTCTAACTTTATAGGGTAGATATAAATTTTTAAATATAGCAGTTTCGTATTTTGGAAACAACTGAGCTGGGCAATGATTAAATGCTGAAAATACTTTGGCACTGAGAGATCTCACTCTAAGAAGCTGACCTGAAACAAGAGATCTGATGCCTTGTTATGAATACCTCTTCACCTTTGCTTTCCATTTGCTTCACCTTTGCTTTCCATTCACATTTGCTTTCCTGGCCTCAATATCAGAAGGAGACTATAAATTTGCTAGAGTTACAAAGGTAATACTTTCATCTGCACTCTTCCAAAATAGGTTTGACATGATAGATATATAGAGGCAAATGATGCCATTTTGATTTCATTATGTTATAATCATTATAAATGGACTAATTAATTTATTATAAAAATAACTGCATTATATTGATGTCATCAATTTTCTGAAAAAGGAATAGCATAAACATAGAAATAAAGAAGAAATAAAAAATATATTTAAACAAATCCTCCAAGGTTCTAGATAGAGAATCAGACAAATCAAAGTGAAAAGTTGGATCTTATGGATTACCACACAGAATTTGAATCACTCCTCTGTCAAACCTTAGAGATCCATGACCAGTCTGCACATGGAGTACTAGATTTGACAATTTGAACCAAACAGCTTAGTGGATTGATTTTTCCAAATTTTGCAAAAAGTGCAGGATTTGGGTCTGGCTAGTCTAGAGAAAAGAAGGACTAGGGGTGACATGATAGCAGTGTTCCAGTATTTGAGGAGCTGCCACAAAGAAGAGGGGGTCAAATTATTCTCCAAAGCACCAAAGGGCAGGACAAGAAACAATGCTTGGAAATTAATCAAGGAGAGAAGCAACCTGGAATTAAGGAGAAACTTCCTTACAGTGAGAACAATTAACCAGTGGAACAGCTTGCCTTCAAAAGTTGTGGGTGCTCCATCATTGAAGGCTTTCAAAAAGACACTGGACAGCCACTTGTCTGAAATTGTATAGGATCTCCTGCTTGAGAAGGAGATTGGACTAGAAGACCTCCAAAGTCTCTTCCAATTCTATTATTCTATGTTCTAAGATTACAAAGAACTGTCTGTCAGGCACAAGTAACCAGGAGCATTCATTGAGTTCAAAGCACAGAAGGGTTTATAATTGCTACCTCTAGTACAAGTATCTGGTCAACTAATGTTCAAAGCTAAATTGGTGCTAGATAAGGGCCAACAGAATTCACAAGAGGCTGGACAAAGGTCTTTTGTGACAATGCAATGACTCTAAACTGATGACACCTTTAATCCCGCCTTCTAGCTCAGCCTCTTCTTCTCCTACACTGTCCTGTAGAAGCTGTGAACTCGGCCAGGAAGAAGAACCAAAGAGGAGACCCAAAATACTAGAAGACGTCCAAGGTCCCTTCCAGATTCTGTTCTGTTCTGTTCTGTTCTGATCTGATCTGATTCGCTGAACTCAGACTGCCTTACCAAACTGAATTGATAATTCACATCAGGTTTTGTCTTCCTTGCATAGGACAATTGGATACAGCTGTGAGTAAGCTTAGGGCTTATCTTATGGCAAATGATGCAAATATAGAGTGTTGTCTGATGCAAAGGAAATCAAATCTAGGTGAGTCCCTCTGTGGAAATACTCCAATTTAGGGAAACAGGGTGCAAGTCATTAGAAGAAGAATGCTGCCTTTTAAGTCATTAGATTGATTTGCCATCAATGTCTATGGAGATTCTCAGTCATCCAGGCCATGGTTGTCCCAAAGATTCTTTTTCAAAAGGCAATTGGACTTCAGAGCTGAAGAAGCTTCTTGGATGAGAAGGGAAACATCTTCAAGCAAAAATGCCCAGTTGCCTTTTGAAAAAAAAAGTATTTTTGGTTTGGATCAGTTAGCCCAAAGTGCCTTTCCCTGCCTTTATGGAATATAATTAGTGCAATTGGGAACATAATTTTTCTGCATCTGGGTATCTCCTCTCACACGATGATCTGAGAAGGCATTTGACAGAAAGCCAAGATGCAAAAGATATTAATAAAAACCTCGGTGGCCTCCAGCCATAATTTCTTCTTCATGTAAATGATGAAAAATTAGGAAAGCGCATTGAAAACGGCAAGTGACAAACAGCAATTTGATAGGGGTAAGAGGAGCTCCTTTCGGCTTTATCAGGATATGATTAAATAGTTTATTCATTGCTGAACATTTATACAGGAAATGGAAATTATCCTTACTGTGATATCCCACGCTGTAATATTTTTCATTATGATAAGCTATTGAAAACAAGTATTTTATTGAGATGCCATCCATCTTTGCCAATATTATGTAAATGGAACATACAGCTCAGTTATTTTATTCTTATTATCATTCCTCATATTATTATTTTTTAATGTTTTCTTAATGTTTTCCCAAGATGCTTTGTCTTCTCATTTATTTTTTAACGACCCTATTCCCATTTTCTATTTTATTTTAATTTATTTTTGCTTAGAATTTGGGGGAAGAAAAACAACCCTACCTAGAAAAGGGAGCAATCTCAAGAAGATTCATTTTCTATTGGATACTGGTGGTTGCTTGAAATAAATGGAAAAGTACTTTTAAACCAACAACGATTGTTTCAGCATTCCAGCATATGCACTATGATTTTACAGTGTCCCAAGATGGGATGCGGTGGCTCACTGGCTAAGACACTGAACTTGTCGAGCAAAAGGTCGGCACTTCAGGGGTTCGAATCTCTAGTGCCGCGTAATGGGGTGAGCTCCCGTTACTTGTCCCAGCTTCTGCCAATCTAGCAGTTTGAAAGCACGTAAAAAATGCAAGTAGAAAAATAGGGACCACCTTTGGTGGGAGGGAACAGAGTTCCATGAGCCTTTGGCGTTGAGCTATGCCGGCCACATGACCAAGGAGACGTCTTTGGACAGTGCTGGCTCTTCGGCTTTGAAACGGAGATGAGCACCGCCCCCGCCCCCCTAGAGTTGGGAATGACTATGTGCAAGGGGAACTTTTACCTTTTAAAGATGGGGTTTGAATAAAGTTTAATTTTTATATCAATTTTTTGAGGATTGAGACAGTTTGGGGCTTCAGTTTGAAGGGGGTTCCATCCAATTGCCACACTGAATTGGCTTTCCACACCAAATCTCTGCAATGATTTGAAGCATTGTCTTGGATAACTCCAATCAGATTCAGAAAGAACCAAATGAAATATGACAGGTTTTTCCACATCCACAAAAGCCTTTCTTTTCAAAGAGAAGAGAAGAGAAGAGAAGAGAAGAGAAGAGAAGAGAAGAGAAGAGAAGAGAAGAGAAGAGAAGAGTTGGAAGGGACCTTGGAGGTCTTCTAGTCCAACCCCCTGCTTAGGCAGGAAACCCTATAAGATTTCAGACAAATGGTTGTTCAATCTCTTCTTTAAAACTTCCAGTGTTGGAGCATTCACAACTTCTGGAGGCAAGTTGTTCCACTGATTTAATTATTCTAACTGTCAGGAAATTTTTCCTTAATTCTAAATTGTTTCTCTCCTTGATTAGTTTCAACCCATTGCTTCTTGTCCTGCCCTCAGGTGCTCTGGAGAATCGCTTGACTCCCTCTTCTTTTTGGCAGCCCCTGAGAGCTCAGAACACTGCTATCATGCCTCCCCTAGTCCTTCTCTTCATTAAACTAGACATACCCAGTTTCTGCAACCGTTCTTCATATATTTTAGCCTCCAGCCCCCTAACCAGTTGTGGGATTCAGCCAGTTCACACCAGTTCGGGAGAACCAGTTGTTAACCTTCTGAGCAGTTTGGCAAACTGGTTTTTGGAAGAAATCATTAGGGCAGAGAACCGGTTGTTAAATTACTTGAATCCCACCACTGCCCCTAACCATCTTTGTTGCTCTTCTCTGCATTCTTTCTAGAGTCTCCACATCTTTTGGACACCGTGGTGTCCAAAACTGGATACAGTATTCCAAGTGTGGCCTTACCAAGGCCTTATGAAGTGGTATTAACACTTCACGTGATCTTGATTCTATCCCTCTGTTGATGCGGTCTAGAATTACCTGTGCTGAAGTTTCTATAGTATGTCTCTATGGGGTTTGGTTTGTTTTTTGCCAAGGTCTGTGCCAGTTTTACATACTCCGAGATGTTTAATGAGGCCCAAAGGATTGGCAGGAGTATAGAGACCATCTCAGTCTGGCTGTGCCGGGGGCAACTGGTTGTGTTCCTTTCCTACAATGTCCCCAATGAAATACTAATCTAGGACATTGTGGAACTTTAAAGTGGCAGCCAACCATTCAGTCTCCTGCAAGGGCCTGTATGCAGGAGCCCAGCAACACAAGAGATGATCCATATGAGGACACGTTTCTCTCTTCAAACTTGCACCCTGGCTGTGCTTTAATTTCTCTTTCTTCATAAAAGCCATCATGGTTGAAGGATCTCATACAAAAAAGAGTGGCTTCTTCTAAGGATGAACAAAGTCTGTCTCTCGACATATATATATCTTTTTCCAGATACTCCATGCATTCAAAAATCAGCCCTTAGGTATTCATCATTACATCAAGGTTTAAGTACGTTTAAGACCATGACAGTTACACGCTACTGTTACTTCTCTTCTCTTGCTTTGCCTCCTGGAGTTTCAGTTTATTCATACTTTTTATTTTTCTTTGTTTTATGGTTCTATCCTTCCCCAGGCTACTCCGTGCTAGCTACCTCTAGTTTTTACTTGATCCTTTGCAAATCTTTTGGGGGAAAGAGTAGCCCCAAGCATTGTAAGTCTACTCTTCGGCTTGGGAAAAAAAAATAAAAGCGTGGACCCTCATTTGCGAGAGACTGTAAATAATCTAGCAGCTTCAGTTCCAAAAAACAGCGAGGCAGGAATTCTCTAGTTAGCTTCCGAATCACTTGGTTGGATTGTTTTCCCTTTTATTCCTTTCTTGGGTGCCTTCTCATTTCGTATGCAGCCTGGGCAACTTCCTTGCTTGCTGGAGGTAGAAGGGGAAAAAAAAGAGCTTCATACTAACAATTACAAATCCCATTAATAATGGAACAATAGTTTATGACTGGCATCGTTCTGCATTTGGTATGAAATCAGCTCTAAGGGAAGAAAGGAAGAAAGAACGAAAGAAAAGTGTGGGGGGGAGATAAAACAGAAGTAATTAAATTAACGAGCCCTGTAGGTATCTCAGGAAGCAAGCAGAAAGTCTAAAGTCACATTGAGCCTGCTTTCAAACCTTTCAAACTGGAAGGAAAAAAATGAAAACTTTGCACAGGATTTCAAGTCAGAATTGGTTCATTTTTCGGACTACAGGGCATGGATGGAATCCTTTTCATAGCAAAGCTGGCAACTGCTGGCACCACATAAGGTCATCTGTCCAATTGGGATGATCTGTAAGTCTGGCTTTTCTTTGCCCTATAGGGAATTGATTTTGGATATCAGATTGCACGGTTAATCTTGAACTGAAGGGTAGCCTTCATGATAAATTAGTTTTGTTTATGCTTGGGGATATCAGCATATGTTGTGGCAGTATCAGGAGCATCATGTGATCCCTGATTGGCTGGGATTGTTTACTGATGGTCAACATAAAAGATCCAAAGGGAAATTGTGGATAGGAAAATATGGGAAATGTGGGGGGAAATACAATGTAGGTATATGTGTGTGGGAGGGCATGGGAGTAGGAGTAGGAAGAAAAAGAAGAAGAAGAAGAAGAAGAAGAAGAAGAAGAAGAAGAAGAAGAAGAAGAAGAAGAAGAAGAAGAAGAAGAAGAAGAAGAAGAAGAAGAAGAGGAGGAGGAGGAGGAGGAGGAGGAGGAGGAGGAGGAGGAGGAGGAGGAGGAGGAGGAGGAGGAGGAGAGGAGGGAGGAGGAGGAGGAAGAAGAAGAGGAAGAAGAGGAAGAAGAGGAAGAAGAGGAAGAAAAAGATCTATCATATGTCCTTAATTAGTTGATAAAAATAGGATTGCCAACATGATTGCCAACGTCCGATGATGGATATGGAAGGAGGAGGAGGAGGAGGAGAGGAGGAGGAGGGGGGAAGGGAATAAGGAGGGAAGGAAGGAGGGAGGGAGGGAGGGAGGGAGGGAGGGAGGGAAGGAGGGAGGGAGGAAGGAAGGAAGGAAGGAAGGAAGGAAGGAAGGAAGGAAGGAAGGAAGGAAGGATAAATTGTGATATGCTCTCACTGGCTAAAACAAGTTTCCTCACCCAGAGAGAGACAATGTCCTGTGACTCTGGACACACAGAAAGAGCAGAGCATGTTCTTCTCCTGTGTCTATGCTACAGACACTACTACTGGATAAATACAGAGTGGACAGGACACCACCCTGCTGCTTTCATATACCAATCTTGCTACCATATAGAATGTTGCCAGGTTGTATGCAGCAGTACTCAAAATTTGTTGGAAGAGGACCTGTGCTATAAACCGCATAGATCTAATGGGTGCCTAGTTCTCCATATTAAAGAACTTTGTATCTTGATACAGTCTTTCACATACTAATCTGTAACTGTCGCCTAAACTTACCTAATGTTATTTCTGATTCTTGTTTTTATATGTACGTAAATGTCCTCGATTTACGTACATAATTTGGACTGGAAATCCAGTAATGAGTTGTTATGGGCATTAAATCAAGGCACCTAAAATGAGTGGAAATAATTTTCATGGTGATCATTAAGCAAACCATTCATTTGAAGTCCTGTTGTGGCCCGTACGCGGCCTGTGCAGCTAGTAGCTGATTCAGACAACGAGGAGGCTGGTGTGGTGCTGCACCAGCAGCCTATGCAGCTGGCGCTCGAGTCAGACAATAAGGAGGCTGGAGAAGATGTGGTGCCAGAGGCAGGGATTCAGCCAGGGCCTTCAGAACCTCCAGAAGCTCCCTTAAGTGAAGAAGACAAAGAGGAGGAGCCTCTTCTCGACGCACGGGTGCGCAGAGCTGCCAAAAGGCAGGAGTGGCTCCTCGGGAGGAAGTCTCCTCAAGAGTAAGGCTTGGGGCTAATTGGCCATTCCCTTAGCCTATTTAAGGAAGGACGACGACTGAGGCAATTTGCAGGGAACAACTTCGTTCACTCTCCTTCACGTCCTGATCTTAGTTCTCTTATCAGTTTCCTGCAAATTGCTTCTGGGCTTTCTGCCAACTATAGTAAGATTACAATTATTTATTCTTTGGATTCTTGGCGGCTGTTAATGCAATTAATTAACAGCCATTGTTGTAAAAGACTGGTTTATTCAATAAACTAAGGTTTGAATGGACTTTGTGTATGCCGTGTTCTTTGGGGTCCGTAGCTAAGTCCTGGTTCCAATAGCTGGGTCATAACTTGAGTGTTGTCTTTTGATAGTGGGGCAATGTACCATGGGAGGTTCTTATGGATTGGGAGATTTCCAAAATCTCATTTTTGGAGTACAAAACAATGTTCCAACTATGTAATCGAGACATGAAGCCTGGTAGGTAACTGCATAACTTTGGACAACTCTCCAGTGGATGTATCAGCTCCCCAGGATACTATGGGCTCCATTTCTGGTCATGCCAAATCACTCCAATCCCAACTGGATGAAGACATCTTGAGAAGTGAGGGGTTTGGGCAGACACGAAGGGGAGAGAAGCTGCACCACTCAAAGAGAGAAACCAGCTCTGAAGAACCTCAACAAAATTACCATCCCAACCGGTCTCACATTCTTGTCATTAGAGGTGTGGAAAAATACAACATGAACATCTAAAAAAGGAACCAAATAAAACGATGACCTCTTTCAATAAGTCAAATTAAGTGGGGAATGTTGTGCCCAGCAAAGGGAGAAATAACATCTGACTTGCCAGCTTTTTAATACTTTGGAGAATGGAACATAGAATAACAGAGTTGGAAGGGACCTTGGAGATCTTCTAGTCCAACCCCCTGCTTGAGCAGGAAACCCTATACCATTTCAGATAAATGGTTATCCAATCTCTTCTTAAAAACCTCCAGTGTTGGAGCATTTACAACTTCTGGAGGCAAATTGTTCCACTGATTAATTGTTCACACTGTTAGGAAGTTTCTCCTTCATTCCAGGTTGAATCTCTCCTTGTTCAGTTTCCATCCATGATTCCTTGTCTGGCCTTCTGGTGCTTTGGAAAATAGCTTGACCCCCCTCCTCTCTGTGACAGCCCCTCAAATATTGGAACACTGCTATTATGTCACACACACACCCCATCTTTCTTTTCACTAGACTAGACTTACCCAATTAAATATAAAACTTAAATGTAAGTTTATATATTAAAATTTAAATATAAGACACCTTTTGGAAGAAGGGTTGTGGTGGCAACCAACATTTGTCATCACCAACAGGACTGAGTATGCAAAGATACATGATTTATAAGCAGACTTTCCCTGTTGGATAAAATCCTCAGTGTCACATTCTCCCAACCATCAAAATTGCAAGGTGGAAGGGGACTTCTTTCTCCCCATTTATGAAGATATCTGTGAATGTTAGGTCTTTTCTGCTTCTTTTCCTCTCTTTTCTCCTTTTCTTTTTTCTTTTTTTGTACATGCATTTCTTACACATTTATTTAGGTATTGTATCAAAAGAAAGAAGCAAAACATCTTAAAATACTTGCTGTTTGGAGTACTGCAAAAATCTTCTACACTCTGAGAAGCCCACAAAAAGAAGAATAGGATTCCTTTGACACCTTCTTGGAATTCATGTAACAATAGGAGCTAATGTTGAGAATCTGTTGGGTCTATCTATAATGAAAAGCAATTCTATTTCTTTCCTTTTATCTTGCTTTCTCATACATCTTCTCCCTGCCTAACCGACTTCTAGATGAATCGATTGATCTTGCTAAGACTTCGTAGAGAAGTTTAAAATCAGTCCAAGACACTAAGGGTTGCTTTTCACTGTAATGTTTGAAGTAGTCCATACCAAAATCCAAGATGGAATAAAATCTTCTACATCTGCCCCACATCTGTTTTGTACTTTTTAAAAACTTAGGATGGCAAAATCTTAGAGACCTCCTCCAATCTCTGCAGACTGTCCAGTTAATTCCAAAAAAGACACAATTCAGAGAATGCGAATGTCAGAGCGTTTACAGCATGACTACTATTAGGAGACAATCCAGGAGCAAAACACAGCATACAGAGACTTAGACATTTAACAGTAGTTTATATACAAGACATATACAGAAATATACGTGGTTGGCAAATACCTGACAAGCAATCAATCTTCTTCTTAACTCTACACGGAGAACTCAGCAATGAATACTGGGCACAAGGAGAGAAGAGGTTCGGCGAAGAGGTTGTAGAAAAAATGCTTTTAAAAGCCTCTGAAGATCCCAGCTGAGCCGCACGATCATCAGAGGCTTTTTTATTATTATTTTTAAAAGCATTTTTTCAGCCAAAGAGATTGTAGAAAAAATGCTTTTAATTTTTTTTTAAAAAAATCCTCTGATGATTGTGCTGCTCAGCTGAGCATCCGGGGGGGGGGGAGGCTTTTTTTTCACCCCTGAACAGACACCCTGGAAGGTAGATTGGGCTGAATCACTGCAGCAAAGGCACCCAGCTGGTTTTCATGGCTGAGAATAGAATAATATAGAATATAATATTTAGTGGCCAAATGTGATTGGACACACAAGGAATTTGTCTTGGTGCATACGCTCTTGGAGTACATAAAAGAAAAGATACATTCATCAAGAATCATAAGGTACAACACTTAATGATAGTCATTAAGTGGACTAAATGGACAAGGATTTGTATTTCTCTGTTCATGGTCCAGCATCCCACAGGTAGCCCTTGACTTATGACCACAACTGGGAATTTCCATTGCTCACCAAGGAGGCTGTTAAGTGAGTGGTGCCCAATTTCATTATGTTATTGCCATGGTTGTTAAGCGAATCACAGCAGTTGTTGTGAATCCTGCAGTTGTTAAGCAAATCCAGCTTTTCCCATTGCTGTTGCTTGTCGGATGTTGTCTGGGACGTTGGCTTGCAAATGGCGCTCACATTAACTCCTGATGCTGCAATCATCATAAATACATCCCAGTTGCCAAGGGCACAAATTTTGATCCCCTGATTGTAAGGATACTGTGACAGTCATAAATATGTGGACTGGCTGTAAGTGACTTTTTCCAGGGCCAGTGTAATGGTTACTGAACAAATGGTTGTCCGTGGAGATTCTCAGTCATCTGGGTCAGTGGTGGGTTGCCCCCGGTTCGGACCGGTTCTATAGAACTGGTAGTAAAACTGGAGGGAGGTTCTGCCCATCAACCCTGACATCATCAGAACGCTTCTGCGCATGCACAGAAGAGCACGCGCATGGCCCCGTTGCAAACCAGTAGTAAAGGTAAGTAGAACCCACCCCTGTTCTGGGTCCTGGTTGTCCCAAAGGTGTTTTTTGAAAAGGCAACTGGACTTTCTTTGTTTTTCCTTGAAGATGTTTTGCTTCTTATCCAATAAGCTTCTTCAGCTTCTGAATGAATGGTGGATAATTCCATCAGAACTGAAGAACTAAAAAAACCTGAAGGACTAAGCTATGATTTGTTCTATTGAACAAGCCACTATTAGTCCATGGAGAATCTCAGTCATCTGTGTCATGGTTGTCCCAAAGGTGCTTTTTCAAAAGGCAACTGGACTTTTTTTTGTTTTTCCTTGAAGATGTTTCCCTCCTCATCCAAGAAGCTTCTTCAGCTTCTGAATGAATGGTGGACGATGGAAGGATTTATATTCCTTGCAGTTCTTGATGACTGCATCATTGATGGTTGTAAGTGAAGGATCACCTGAACACATTGCCTTACCTAGCTTCACACTGAACTGACGGCGTTCTGCTTCAGGCTGTGCTTGTATGAAATTTCTTGTCTTTAACAGAATGGAGAGTTTGAGTCTCGTAATTAGTTGAGCAAAGAATGGCTGGCCTTCGCTTGCAATATAAGACAAATGAAAGCTTGACATTTAGAAACAAGTTTTTGGTGGTAATTTAGGCACTTCAAATGAGCGGTAATATTTTCATTATCTTGTTAATATTTTAATGGGGAATTTCTTGTACTGTGCAGGAAGGAACGATTGAGTCAAAAGAAGATCTTTATCCACTGTAATAAGAGCCGTTTGCAGATCAGAGGAGGGTTAATAAAAGCTGGCATTTATTGGAGATCCAATGTGAAAATATCGAATGTTGAGCTGCAGCAGAAGAAAGAAGAATTAGCTCTGAGTTAAATAGCTGGACTTTTCTGAAATCCATTTACTTGTCTGATCAGTGGCTGTAACACAGAAGCATTAGGAGATTCTGAATAGAATAGAATAGAATAGAATAGAATAGAATAGAATAGAATAGAATAGAATAGAATAGAATAGAATAGAATAGAATAGAATGGAATGGACCTTGTAGGTCATCTAGTCCAACCCCCTACTCAAGCAGAAGACCGTATACCATTTCTGACAGATAGCTCTCCAGTCTCTTTTTGAAAGCTTCCAGTGATGAAGCTCCCACCACCTCTGAAGGCAACTTCTGTTCCATTGGTTGATTGCTCTCACTGTCAGAAAATTTCTCCTTGTTTCTAGGTTGAATGTCTCCTTGTTCAATTTCCATCCATTATTCCTTGTCTGGTCTTCAGGTGCCTTGGAAAATAACTTGACTCCACTCCTCTCTGTGGCAGCCCCTCAAATATTGGAACACTGCTATTGTGTCTCTCCTGGTCCTTCTCTTCACTAAGCTAGACTAGCCATGCCCACTTCCTGCAACCGTTCATTGTATGTTTTAGTCTCCAGTCCAGGGGTGAAATGCTCCCAGTTCGGACTGGATCAGCCAATCCGGTAGTGATGGCAGCGGGTGGTTCGGAGAACCGGTAGCAAAAATCCCTGCCTCCCTCCCCATGCCCAGCTGAGCCATGCAATCATCAGAGGCTTTTTTTTTTTCATTTTTAAAAGCATTTTTTCTACAACCACTTCAGCCGAAAAAATGCTTTTATTTTTATATAAAATAGATATAAATATATCTATTTTTATATAAAAAAGAAATATATATATAGCTTTTGCTCTGGTCACATATTAAAACAAATCATGAACAAATCTTATTTTTCAATGAACACAACTAAATATTTTAAAACAAGTATTTCCCTCAAATCTATCTATATAACTATGCCATTATCCCCCAAAACCCATTACTTAAATCTTAAATCCTAACCAATTATCAATCCATTTTCTCTTTCATTTGCTTAGATGCCCAGCTGGGCCATGCAATCATCAGAGGCTTTTTTTTTTTTTTTTTCATTTTTAAAAGCATTTTTTCTACAACCTCTTTGGCTAAAAAAATGCTTTTAAAAGTAAAAAAAAACCAGCCTCTAATGATCGCGCGGCTCAGCTGGGATCGTCAGAGGCTTTTAAAAGCATTTTTTTACAACCTCTTTGGCCAAAGGGTGATAGAAAAAAATGGTTTTAAAAGTAAAAAAAAAAAAAAGTTGACTACGCCCACCCAGTCACATTAACCCCCCCCAACCAAGCCACACCCACAGAACCAGTAGTAACAAATTTTACATTTCACCACTGCTCCAGTCCCCTAATCATCTTGGTTGCTCTTCTCAGTGTCTCCAAGAGTTGGAGACTTCTTGTGAGAAACCTATTAAGCCAGCATTCCCATTGCAAACTGGAAATTGGCTTACATGGCAAGATCTACCCCCTTCTATGACATTCTGCAATCCATATCAATTTAGTTCCTCCCTCTAACGCCAGTAGTCATGTTCCAATTGCAGTTGGTGCCAATTTCCTGCAATCCAGAAAACCTATTGGATGCCAAGGCCAAGACTTAATTTTCTAGCAGGAGGCTGATAGACAGCAGGTGACACCAAGAGGAAAAAGAAAAGAGGGTGTCAGTTTTGGTCTATTGGTTAGGATTAGAAACCAGGAGACGGTGAGTTCTAGTCCCGCCTTAGGCATGAAAGATGGCTGGGTGACTTTGGGTCAATCACTAGGAAATGTTGAATTCTAATCCTGCCTTAGGAATGAAAGCTAGTTGGATGACTTTGCCCAATCCCCAGGAGACCGAGAATTCTAGTTTTGCCTTAGCATTCATAGCCAGACTTTGGACCTGTCACTTCTCTCTTAGCCCAACAGTGTTGTTGTTTTGGGGAAAATAAGAGGAGGAAGGAGTATTAGGTATGTTCTCTACCTTGAGTTATCTATATAGTAATAAAGACAAGATAAAAACCAAGCAATCAAACAAGCAAATACCAGATCAGGAATTTTGGCTAGGTTGGGGAAGCTGTCCTTTTTATTACTTCTTGGGGTGGCCTAGTTATTATTGATTATTTTTTAATGAAAAATGATGTCTTCTCTGGGACTTCCTTCGACAGATTTCAAAGGTCTTGAGTTTCAAAATTTTGGGATTCCTTGAATGCTGGACTGAAATTTACTTTGCTGTTTCACAAAAGTTTCTCCTGAGTAGAGTAGAGTAGAGTAGAGTAGAGTAGAGTAGAGTAGAGTAGAGTAGAGTAGAGAATAGAATAGAATAGAATAGAATAGAATAGAATAGAATAGAATAGAATAGAATAGAATAGAATAGAATAGAATAGAATAGAATAGAATAGAATAGAATAAGCTCCCAGCACAGTTTCTTCTCCGGTAATATTACACTACTAACCAGAGCATACAAAACATTTGCTATCGAGAGATATTTCACAAGAAGACTCCTCCACTCCTCCACTCGCAACAAAATACTTTATGCCACCAGTCTTGAAATGTTGGGCTTAGAAAATTTAGAACTACGCTGCTTTTGGTATGACCTAAGCGTAGTTCATAAAATCATCTGCTACAATGTCCTACCTGTTCAACTATAAAAATTGTAAGCTATTCAAATTTAAAATGAGCTACATTAGCCAAAATGCCTGCCCTCTTTTTAAAAGCAGCAGAGAAGTTCCAGAAAATATTTATTTATTATTTATTAATTTATTAATTATTCATTCATTCATTCATTCGACAAATTTAGATAGCCACCCAATTCACACACAGATGATTCTTGAGATAAATAGAATAACAGAATCTGATTTCCTCTAAAATAGACATTTATTTCCCAGGACACAGACCCCAATATAACTCCAAAGGTGGCAAAAAATTTTTGCTGCAGTCGTGGCTGAAAAAAAAAGGGGGAAGAGACGGGTAACCCCTACGGCAGAGGATCACTAGTATTGACAGTACAGATTGTATCTGAGGCAGTAGATGGTGTACTGTCACATGATCTATCTATATTTGTAAAATATACTCCCCTTCTATGTGTATTTTAATTTGGTCTCTGACCGCAATAAAAAGCTTACTATACTCCGACATTTATTTCCTAAACATGTCATCACGAGAACACACATTTTAAAAATACAGTTTTGCTGTTTGTTTATCCATTAGCTTGTTTGCAAGCCAAGAAATGCATGGTAACATTAGGAAGTGCAAATGTTAGTTGATAATTCTGTTACAATCCACAAATTAGTCTGAATTTTGATTGACTTAACTTGGATGAGAAGCAAGCATCCCTCTGCAATAAAAATTCTCAGAAAACTTGTCAGAATGGGGAAAATTGTATTTTAGGGAAATGCTCTAATGACCCCTACTACTCTGACTTTTCCTGTTTTTTGAATGTCTTTTGAAAACTTTCTCTGCTAGGGTTTCACTAAATCCATGTTCCCAGAATGCCCCACCAAGACTTGGTGTCATCATTTAAGAATTATATATTGCCCTGCCTCAAGAAAGGGTTTATTACTTATATTTTTCCAACGCTTTATTTCTTGTGGAGATGTAATATTTCAATTTATTTGTTGCTGTTGTCTTTTTTGGGGCTGCACACAGCTGTGCTCACTGACTGCCTCAAGATCTGACTTGATTTGAGTCAGGGTCAGCTGATCTGCTTCATTTGGACAATCTGCTCACTGTCGGGTGACCTTTTGCCCAAGGTTTGTGATGTGCAGATGCTGCTGTGATTAAACGCGCACAGCCACATTGCTCTCTTGATTAGAAGCAAGCCCCCACCACCACCTCTTCACTTCCTGGAATAATTTCCAAGCAGATCTCCAAGGAGATGCTCCACAACCAAGGAACATCTCATCAAGATGTAGGGAAATGTCAACTAAAGAGCTTCTAACTTGGTAATAGATGAGGGATCCTTGATGTTCTCTGAGCTTGCTGCAACATTTCCTTGCAGATATTTCATTACCCAAACTAGGTAATATCACCAGTGCTAGAAGGGAGGGGGAGTTACAGGGTAGAGGAGGAGGAGGAGGAGGAGGAGGAGGAGGAGGAGGAGGAGGAGGAGGAGGAGGAGGAGGAGGAGGAGGAGGACAATGACTGTGGGGTCCTTGGTGCTTTCTGAGCTTGGTGGTTTCTTGCAGATGTTTCATTACCCTAACTAGGTAATATCATCAGTGCTAGAAGGGAGGGGGAGTTACAGAAAGGAGGAGGAGGGGGGAGGAAGAGAACAACGACTGTGGGGTCCTTGGTGCTTTCTGAGCTTGGTGGTTTTATTGCAGATGTTTCATTACAGTGCTGATAATGTTACCTAGTTTGGTAATGAAACATCTGCATGAAAACCACCAAGCTCAGAGAGCAACAAAGACCCTTCATTTCAGCCCTGAATTACAAATATTTTCCTTTATTGATAATGATTTTTTTTTTTTGGCTTGGCCGTATTAGTAAAAAAAACGCCTTTGAAATGATATTTTTAGTGATGGATAGACACCATGGAGCTGATCTCTCTAATAGATGACCATTTCTTGGTTGACTTTCAGTGGAGACAACAAACTTCATTAACCATTTTAGGTAATCTGGGTTTCCCCATCTGACCCAGAAGGGCAGGTGAACTCAACCAGCTCCATTCGCCCAAGAAAGGCTTTGGCTTGTCAGAGGAGTCAGAGGAACCAGGACAACTGTCCCAGGAGGGGCGCAGCTTTGAAAGACTTCAAAGAGACTCACTTTTGCTGTGTACATAAGAGTAAATAGCAAATCGAGGTTCAAACAAGCACTTCGGCTGATTTATTCTGCCATTTTCTCTCTGCTTTGAGGTGTGGGGATGTACAGCATCCCTCGTGAAATGGTTGCTAGTCGCACTTGAAATAAATTTGACTCAAAACCCCTTTGATGATTTATGAACCTGAATTTCAGAAGCCTTGGAGAGGCCCTTGCTCATGCATTCCAGCACAACGGTTTATTGCTGGGGTGCAAAAAACGAGACATACCTCCAGAGGTATGTCTAGAAACCCAGACATACTTGGTATGGTGGGCCATGATGAATATGGGGGGATTCTTTAGCCCCATATTCCCTTACCCTGATCCCATTTTCCCTAAAGTGTGTGTGTGTGTGTGTGTGTGTGTTGGAGGAGGAGGTGTCTGTATTTAGGGCTTTCGTGTTCCTGAAAAAAACCACTTCTCCGGAATATAGGTAGTCCTCACCTTATGACCACAATTTAGCCCAACATGTTGCTAAGTAGCCTGGATAGCTCAACAGACTAAAAGCCTGTTATTAACATCAGCTGTCTGCAATTAAAGTAAGATCGAATCTCGCCAGGCTCAAGGTTGACTCAGCCTTCCATCCTTTCTAAGGTAGGTAAATTGAGGACCTAGTTTGTGGGGGCAATAAGCTGACTTTGTATAAATATACAAAAGTATGAAGGCTATTGCTTAATGCATTGTAAGCCGCCCTGAGTCTCCGGAGAAGGGCAGCATATAAATCTAATTTAAAAAAAAAAAAAAAGTGAGGCATTTGTTAAGTGAGTTTTGCCCCTTTTTTTACGACTTTTCTTGCCACAGCTGTTAAGTGAATCACTGCAGTTCTTAAGTGAGTAACCTGCTTGTGAAGTGAATCCAACTTCCCCATTGATTTTGCCATTTTGCAACTGTCATCACCTATGACCAGTGGTGGGATTCAGCCAGTTTGCACCACTTTGGGAGAACCGGTTGTTAACTTTCTGAGCAGTTTGGCAAACTGGTTGTTGGAATAAATCATTAGGGCAGAAAACCTGTTGTTAAATTACTTGAATCCCACCACAACCTATGACCGTGATGTAATGAGTGTAATGGAGCCTGCAGATCACAGCCATAAGTTAAGGACTACCTATAGAGTGGGGCTTGGCCTTGTACTAACAGAGTAGGAAGGGACCTTGTAAGTCATCTAGTCCAACCCCTGCCCACGCAGGAGACCCCACACCATTTCTGACAGATGGCATTCCAATCTCTTCTTGAAAGCTTCCAGTGATGAAGCTCCCACAACTTCCAAAGGCAACTTCTGTTCCATCGGTTGATTGATCTCACTGTCAGGAAATTCCTCCTTATTTCTAGGTTGAATCTCTCCTTGGTCAGTTTCTATCTATTATTCCTTGTCTGGCCTTCGGGTACTTTGGAAAATAGGTTGACCCCCTCCTCTCTGTGACAGCCTCTCAAATATTGGAAGACTGCTATCCCCTGGTCCTTCTCTTCACTAGACTAGCCATGCCCAGTTCCTGCAACTGCTAATCGTCTGTTTTAGCCTCCAGTTGTTTAATCATCCTGGTTGCTCTTCTCTGCACTCTTTCTAGACATCTTTTTTATAGTGTGGTGACCAAACTGGATGCAGTACTCTAGGTGTGGTCTTACTAAGGCTTTATAGAGGGATATTAGTACCTCACTTGATCTCGATTGTATCCCTCTGTTAATGCAGTTTAGGTTTGCACTGTCTTTTTGGCTGCCACTGCTGGGTCATATTTAGCTGGTTAGTTGGTAGTACAGTCAGTACAATTAGTACAGTTGGGAAGGTACAGTATATGATCCCCTGCTTGAGCGAGAAGGTTGGACTAGAAGACCACCAAGGTTCCTTCCAACCCAATTATTCTACATTCCATGATATGTGCCCCTTGAAGAGTCCCGAGGCCTGTATTCCAGAGGTGGGCTTCAGCAGATTCTGACCAGTTCTGGAGAACCAGTAGCGGAAATTTTGAGTAGTTCAGAGAACCGGTAAATACCACCTCTGACTGGCCCCACTCCCATCTATTCTCTGCCTCCCGAGTCCCACCTGATCAGGAGGAAATGGGGATTTTGCAGTAATCTTCCCCTGGAGTGGGGTGGGAATGGAGATCTTACAGTATCCTTCCCCTGGAGTGGGGTGGGAATGGAGATTTTACAGTATCCTTCCCCTGGAGTGGGGTGGGAATGGAGATTTTACAGTATCCTTCCCCTGGAGTGGGGTGGGAGTGGAGATTTTACAGTATCCTTCCCCTGGAGTGGGGAGGGAATGGAGATTTTACAGTATCCTTCTCCTGGAGTGGGGTGGGAATGGAGATTTTACAGTATCCTTCCCCTGCCACGCCCAAGCCACGCCACGCCACACCCACTAAGCCACGCCCACAGAACCGGTAGTAAAAAAAAATGTGAAACCCACCACTGCAAGTGTATTCCCTCCTTCAAAGAATATTTCCAAGGGTGCAATGAGGTGCAGCAGCTGCCTTGTCTGTGACGGGATATTTTCCTATCAGAGCATCTTGGCTTTTCTGCCAACTGCACAATGTCTGTTTCCCTTGTCCCTCCCTTTGACAGTAAACTCAATGATCAGTTGATTGGGCTGGCCTATCTGTCTGGCAGTTGACACCGATCGCCTGAGAGCTTCTCTTTTCCCATTCCATTTCTCTCTCATTCCGTAACTTCTGTTTCCCTCCGAGGTCACCGTTAAAGGTCTCCATGTTGTGTGTTTTCATTTCTGCCCTGTCAGGAAAAACTTGCCAGTGCATCTATCAAAGTAATCATTGGGCCTTGATGCAGGAGTGTGGTTCTTCTCACATTTTTCATTACCAGGTAATTTATTAATATCCTTCGGAACAACACAAAGATTTATCTTGATAAAAAAAAGGGGGGGCTATTGGCAATGACACAGTAAGTTGAGCTCAGAATGGGCGACTGGGTGGCAAGTGCTTAGCAGGAGGTCCTCCTCACCTTCACCCAACCTTTTCACACCACTCTGGGGTTAAGAGATTTTTTTTTCTCCCCCGCTTCCTGTTCAGAGCTTTCCAACTATTTCTTGCTTTGCTAAAGGCAGCATTTTAAGAGGCCTGCAAACTAAGTGGCATTCATTCATTTTATTTTGTTTTTATTCATTTATTTATTTCGTCAAGCATGTATTTGATAACAGATACAAGTTTAAACATAATTATGAATACATGAAATGGATACGAATAAAAGGAAACATTAGGACAGGGATGGGAGGCACGCTGGTGCGCTTATGCACGCCCCTTAAAGACCTCTTAGGAATGGGGTGAGGTCAGTGGAGAAATCCATTTTTTTTACTACTGGTTCTATGGGCGTGGCCTGGTGGGCGTGGTGTGGCTTGGTGGGCGTGGTTTGGTGGGCATGGCAGGGGAAGGATACTGCAAACCCCCATCCCCTCCCCACTTCAGGGGAAGGATATTGCAAAATCTCCATTCTCCCCCCCAACTCTGGGGCCAGCCAGAGGTGGTATTTGCCGGTTCTCCCAATTGCTCAAAATTTCCGCTACTGGTTCTTCAGAACCTGTCAGAACCTGCTGGATTTCACCCCTGGGTGAAGTCTACAGTAGACAGTCTAAGGTTAAAGTTTTGGGGGTTTGGGGAAGAAACCACAGAGTCAGGTAGTGTGTTGACAACTCTGTTACTGAAGTCATATTTTCTGCAATCCAGTTTGGATCGGTTTACCATCAGTTTGTATCTATTGTATGCTCTTGTATTGTTTTGGTTGAAGCTGAAGTATTCATTGACAGGTAGGACATTGTAGCAGATGATTTTATGTATTACGCTTAGATCAGACCTAAGATGGCATAGTTCTAAGTTGTCTAAGTCCAAAATTTCAAATCTGGTGACATAAGGTATTTTGTTGCGAGCAGAGGAGTGGAGAACTCTTCTCGGGAAATATCTCTGGACTCTCTCGATTGTATTAATATCCAATATGCAGTGCGGGTTCCAGACAGATGAACTGTATTCAAGAATTGGTCTGGCAAAAGTTTTGTATGCCTAGTTTGCAGTTCAATATTACCAGAGAAGAAGCTATGCAAGATACTCTTAGTACTTTTTTAGCAGTGCTGTTACATGTTACATGTTAGATCACTTGAGATGAGTACTTCAAGGTCTTTCACAGAGTGAGGGCCGTCTGTTAGCTCGTATCTGTCCAGTTTGTATTTGGTGTTCTGATTTTTTTTTTCAAGTAAGAAGAACCTTACAGCTTGAATAAGTCGTTCCAGAGGGCTACTCAGGAGAAATCAAACAATTGAATCACTTGCGTTCAGTTCTTCCTTTTCTCCAATTCACTCCTACCTCATCAAAAGCTTTTGAGGACCGCCACTTAAACTAGGGATCAACTAATGAGTCCTCTTCTGAATGTTGCAGGAACCATAAATTATTATTTTTAAAATGGCGGAGATTGTGCTTAAATGGTTAAATAATATAGCAACATTTTACTGCCTAGCTAGCCCTTGAAGAAGAACCTAGTAATCACATGAAGCCTTGTAGCAATGTCCTGGCTTTTGTTCATGGGGTGCCAGACTTCTAATCAAGTGAAAAGAAGGACCAGGGGAGACATGATAGCAGTGTACCAATATCTCAGGGGATGCCACAAAGAAGAGAGAGTCAAGCTATTCTCCAAAGCACCTGAGGGCAGGACAAAAAGCAATGGGTGGAAGCTAATCAAGGAGAGAAGCAACCTGAAATTAAGGAAAAATTTCATGATAGTGAGAACAATTAATCGGTGGAACAACTTGCCTTCAGAAGTTGTGGATGCTCCATCACTGGAGGCTTTTAAGAAGAGACTGGACAGCCACTAGTCTAAAATGTATAGGGCAGGGCAGGGGTGAAATCTACTTACCTTCCTTACCGGTTTTGAAGTGCACTCACCGCACCACATGCGTGTGCATACCCTGTGCTCATGCGCAAAACCTTCTGCGCATGCACAGATGGTAAAAAACACATTACTTCCTGGTTAAAATCAGGAAGTAACGACACCCGGGCGGGTGAGCAGAGCCTAGCACTGCCATTGCTACCAGTTCTCTGAACCACCTGCCACAATCACTACCGGATCACCCGATCCGGTCCAAACTGGGAGCATTTCACTCCTGGGGCAGGGATGTCAAACTCAAGGCCCGAGGGCCCGATCTGACCCATGGGGTGCTTAGCTCTGGCCCATGGGGCTGCCCTGGAAACAGTGAAGGACTTCCCTGCGGTGCCTCTGCCAGCCAAAACAGAGCTCTGTTTTCATCGGCAGAGGGTTGCAGGAGACCATCACAGCCAAAAACGTACCTTGGGAGTCCATTTTTGCTGGCAGAGCACTCGGGCCACCACAGGCTGCCCTGACATGAGTGACATCGAGCCATACCCACCCCGGCCTCCCAAGATCAAACACAATCCTGATGCAGCCCTCAATGAAATTGAGTTTAACATCTCCTGGTATAGGGTCTCCTGAGTAGGGGGTTGGAGTAGAGGCAGTGGTGGGATTCAACCAGTTCTCTCTGGATCAGGCGAACTGGTAGCAGCGACTGCAGGAGGCTCTGCCCACCCACCTGGACATAATGCACACCTACTGCGCAATGCGCAGATGAGGCGTGTGTGAGTAAAGCGAGCGTGTGCACACACATGCTCACATTTGCGAACTGGTAGGGAAGGGAAGTGAATCCCACCACTGAGTAGAAGGCCTACAAGCTCCCTTCCAACTCCGTCATTCTGTTATTTATTCTGTTAAATATCCAGCTTACCATCATCCTCTCATCCAAGTCACACCGTCGTACAATCCTCCACCACCATACAATGGAAGGGAGGGGGGCCAGAGGGAAAGAAGGCATGTCTTCTGATCATGTTTTCCAAGGAACATGACGAAACAGCGTTCCGGCCTATTCCTTGGTCTGCCATTCATCAAAATTCAAGCACAGGATGCCTTCCACGAAAGACGGCTGGCTAATGGCTCTCCAGCCAGACATTACAGGGAGAGAGAAGACGCAGCCATTACAGGAATGGCAGCTGTGACGGAACCATTTCCTGCCATTCGGTTCAGCTCTTTCATTAATTGGGTTTCACAGTTCATTTCTCCATATTATGCTCTCCATAAACAAACAAATAAACAAATGCCTTTGAAACAGGGGTGGGGGTGGGGGAGAAAATGGGCGCCCAGAGACCAGATCCTACAGTCTTCTCTTAGAGATTTCCCAATTATGAGACAGAAGAAGAAAAAGAAAAAAGAAAAGAAACCCAGCATTCATTCTCTCTCTCTCTCTCTCCCTCTCTCTCTCTCTCTCTCTCTCTCTCTGTGTGTGTGTGTGTGTGTGTGTGTGTGTGTGTGTGTGATATATTTGACAATAAACTGGCTTCTGGTCGGATTCTTTTCTTTTTAAAACAAAGGCTGGTCCATTGGATTGGGTCTGGGTTTTTTTTTTAGATCTGATATAAAAAGCAGTGAAATCTTTATTCTAATTGGGCAGGCCGCCAATCTTTGTCGAAAAAGCTCATCAAGGCTTAGAAAATAGAATTGCTCCTGGTCAGCATTTTTGAGCAAAATTGCCCTAGGATGGGAATTCTGGCCCAGTCAAGAGGACATTTATTCTTTTTTTGCAAATCTCAGTTTAGGAAAAAAAAAATATGGCAAAAATATTAATTGAAGGGTTCTGGTCATCCCTACATTTCCAAAAGAGGGAACTTTATTGGTGCAAACTACTTTTGCTGCACCTCTTGGTCCAATTAATGATTAATTTACTCTTTCAAAAACTGCCAGGATTATTTCTTATTGATCATTGAGAAGGGGGATTCGCTTAGCTTTAGTTTTTGTTTCTGCGGGGCTTTTAAAAAGCAGACATTGATGAAAAGAAAGTAGGGTTGTGTGAAGTGTTGTGGCTCAGAGGTTAATGCAACTGCCTAACATGCAGGCAGCCCAAGTTCGAATCCAAGTAAGAGTATGGCTAGCTGATGAGAGCTAAATAGCTTGAAATAGATCTATAGTAGTCTCCCTTTATTTCTTTATCAGCGACATATAAATTTGGTATAAAAATGGTTTGTCTTGAGGGCTCCTGGATTGGAGCTGAAAGGCGAAAGGGAAGCAGTATACTCCCACCCACATGTTGGGGTAGACCAGGTGCCTCGATAGAAATATATATATGTGTGTGTGTGTGTGCATCTGTGTCTGTGTCTATGTCTATGTCTATGTCTATGTCTACCGTGTTTCCCAAAAAATAAGACCCTGTCTTATATATTTTTTGAACCCCGAACTAAGCGCTTGGCCTTATTTTTGGGGAGGTCTTATTATTTTGGGTCCCGTGGACCAAGATGGGGCTCTTCTTGCTGTCTTGATGTCCAGCTCTGCATTTAAATATTTTTGGGGAGGGCTTATTTTTTTGGGGGGGAGGTTTATTTTAGCGCATGCACTCAAAAGCCCAATTGGGCTTATTATCAGGGGATGTCTTATTTTCGGGGAAACAGGTTATGTATATGTATATGTATGATGTATATATGTATAGTATATATGTCTATATGTCTATATGTGTATGTGTATATATATATGTTCTGCCCCAGCTACGGACCCCAAAGTACGCAGCACACACAAAGTCTGTACAAACGTTAGTTTGCTAAATTAAATCAGTCTTTTTCAAATAAAGGCTGTTAATTAACTTTCTTAACAGCCTACAAGAATCCAAAGAATAAATAATTGTAATCTTACTATGGTTGGCAGAAAGCCCAGAAGCAATTTGCAGGAAACTGATAAGAGAACCAAGATCAGGATGCAAAGGAGAGTGAACGAAGTTGTTCCCTGCAAATTGCCTCAGTCGTCATCCTTCCTTAAATAGGCTAAGGGAGTGGCCAATTAGCCCCGAGCCTTACTCTCAAGGAAACCTCCTCTAGAGGAACCACTCCTGCCTTTTGGCCACTCTGTGCGCCCGTGTATTGAGAAGAGGCTCCTCCTCTTCTTCCTCTTCACTTATGGGAGCTTCTGGAGGTTCTGAAGGCCCTGGCTAAATCCCCCCTTTTGGCACCACATCTTCTCCAGCCTCCTCATTGTCTGACTCGAGTGCCAGCTGCACAGGCTGCTGGCGCAGCACCACACCAGCTTCCTCGCTGTCAGAATCAACTACTAGCTGCACAGGCCATTGATGGGCCACAACAGTATATATGCATGAATATATATGTATGTATGCATGTATATATGTATAAAAGAAAAACAATGAGTATAACAGAATTTAAAAATAATTAAGAACATAGGTACTCAAAAACCCAAGTAAAATACCTTGATAAGAAGTTACGATCCTAAATAAGGGTTACAAATGGGAGCAAAAAACTGGGAACAACTTAGATAATATAAGACAACGAATAACCGTACAACAGGAAAGATTCTGTAAAGAGAAAAGATAGCATCCTTCCACTAGTCCACAATTCTCACAATTCTTTGAGAAAAGCCCTATTTGACTTGAATGAAACAGTTTATCACGTGAATATCCCTGCTCTGGCCCATATAAACATATTTCGTTTATTTTTCACAAGCTCTAGCACATGAGCCGCTCAAAAAAAGAAAAAGAAAAGATAATGTGGTGAGATGTAAATACCACATAAAATTGTATTTTGCATGCAAGCATTAATTAAGCCCCCCAAGACAATGGAAATATGGGTCGGTTGTTTTTTTTTTTTTAAAGGCACAGATGGCGAAGGAGCTAGTGATGAACAGCATAATGTTAGCCTTACAGTCAACAGATAAATACACCAACCAAAATAATTAGCCATTTAGTGCCCTGGTCTAAAATTATAATAAATTATAATAGTGGTGTAAGACCTGTTTGGCTATGTAGTGCAAATGTATGTAATTCACACAGAGATAAAAGAGCTTAGAGACCAATTGAAAATTCTGGAAGGCCAGATCCAGCAGTAAACTTTGCTACTGTTTTCATTATTGCAGCCAGTATATCTCCAGTTTTGGTGGACAGATGGCTAGTCAGATGCTCATCTGCGCATCAAAGAATAGACGTCAACAGTGACAGAACATTTTGGCTGCAAACGTGAACATGTGAGCACATTTCATAAAAGCGGAGCTGGATAAAATGAGGGTTTGGGCAGGAAAACTCGGAATCTGAGAGGGTGAAGGAAAGGTTGGGACGAGCCTTCAATTTGCCTCCAAACTTGTAAATGCATATGGTGAACTTCTGACTTGTCTTCGTTGGTTTGCAGCTGCTTCCCTGGATAACCTGATTGGCACTGACCGGAATTTCACGTCGGACACAATTTCTGTTGGGCTGCACACTGTGGTGTGGGTGATGATTTCGGAGATGATTGGCTGAACTTCAAAGATGTCCCACATCTTTGACATCACACTCAATTAAGCTCATTAAGCTTATTTGCTAACCTGGGTTCATACAATATATTATGTGCAAAGCAGGGTTCGGAAGTACGGGCACGCACCATCCTACCGGTTCGGCACCATCCTACTGGTTCGGAAGTACGGGCACGCAGCATCGATTTTGGACCCTCTTGCACATGCGCAAAGCCTTCTGTGCATGCACAGAGGGTCAAAAACAGGTTACTTCCTGGTTAAAACCAGAAAGTAGCAACATCCGGGGGGAGGGGTGGAGCCTCGTACTGCTGCTGCTGCTACAGTTCACCGAACCATGTGCCGCCACCACTACCAGTTCGGGCAAGCCGGACAGAACCAGCAGGATTTCACCACTGGTGCAAAGGTTCAAATCAACTTAACTTCCCATGTTTTGAAAGTCCACCCGCCAGTTGTCTATGGAGGTTCTGAGTCATCCAAGGTCATGGTTGTCCCAAAGATGCTTTTTTCAAAAGGTAATTGGACTTTGTTTTTCCTTGAAGATGTTTTGCTTCTCATCAAAGAAGCTTCTTCAGTTCTATTAAATTCTGTTCTGTTCTTCAGAATTGAAGAAGCTTCTTGGATGAGAAGCAAAATGTCTACAAGGAAAAACAAAGTCTAGTTGCCCTTTAAAGAAGCACCTTTGGGGTGATATCAGTGGTGGGTTGCTTCCGGTTCGGTCCGGTTCTATAGAACCTGCAGTAAAACCGGTGGGAGGTTCCGCCCACCCGCCACGATGTCATCATGAGTGATCTGTGTGCGCTCCCATTGCGAACCAGTAGTAAAGGTAAGTGGAACCCTATCCTGGATGATATGCTTAACCAGTTCACTAACAAAGCTAGCATCTGTATTCAAACAGCTTCCTACACTTGGTTAGTTTTAACCAAAGTTAGTGGGGTTTCATACGTTGCAAGGAACAAGTGGGTTTATCAGTTTATAATTGGGACATCCGCCAGTTCTTAGCTTGATTAAATATGTTGTGTGAAACCAGAGTCTAGTGTTAGAGAGGCAAAATAAACCCACCAACACATCATTTCCCACTTACTGAGGAGGGCATTCTTGTTTATTTCTTCGTTGATTTGTGTTCGCTTCTTGCGCTGTCACAAATTTAGGCAGCAAAACTCTCTTGGGCTGGATGAAAAGTGGGGCTGAAAGCAGCCCTAAGGAAAAGGAGTCTGGCATTCGGAAGTTGCGTTTCTTCCCCTCGAGTTGTGCTGAATGGGCAATTTCTACAGAAACCGATCCTGTCAGTCTCTGAGGTAAAAAAAAAAAAAAACCTTCATCTGAGTGGCTGAATTGTTTCCCAGTTCAGCATTCGCCTGGCTGCTGTAGCTGATGTCAACATCCTTTTGTGTGGGGGGTGGCAGAATTCTTTACGAATGGAATGAGGAAAGACAGGGCTGCAGAAAGCAACCTCCCCTTTCCGATCCAGGATAAAGACAAGCAGCTGCTTTCGAATTTGGGGTGTTGAGAGATGCTCTCACTGAGTAGAATTGAATGGGGGGGGGTTGTGGGAAGTCTCAGGTCGACGCATTGAGGCCTCATCATCGTGAAATTCTCAGAGTGTTTGTAGAAGGTCAGAAGAAACTGGGTGATAAAGATGTAGAGCAGTGGTGGCGAACCTTTTACTTACCGAGTGCCGAATAAGAACGCGCTGAGCGCGCTGCATGCGGTAATGTGCGGCTCCTCCCCATGTGCTGCGCATGCAACTGCACCATTTTTTTTAAGGGAAGGAATCAGTGGTGAAATCTAAAATTTGTTACTACCGATTCTGTGGGCGCGGCTTGGTGTGGGGGGTAATGTGACTGGCTGGGCGTGGCCAATTTATTATTATTATTATTATTATTATTATTATTATTATTATTATTATTATTATTATTATTATTTTACTTTTAAAACCATTTTTTCTACCTCTTCGGTGAAGAGGTTGTAAAAAAACTCTTTCAAAAGGCTCTGATGATCCCAGCTTGGATTGTCAGAGGCATTTAAAAGAAAAAAAAATCTTTTTTTTTCTTTTAAATGCCTCTGACAATCAGGCAACTCAGCTTGGATCGTCAGAGGCATTTAAAAGAAAAAAAAAGCCTCTGATGATCGCGTGGCTCAGCTGGGCATGGGGGACGGGGGCAGGGATTTTTGCTACCGGTTCTCCAAACCACCCGCCTCCATCGCTACCGGATCAGGCGATCCGGTATGAACCGGGAACATTTCACCCCCGGAAGGAATGTAGAGTAATGTATCCGTTCATTGGACTGAAATAGTTTTCTTTTTCCAGATGAGATGCAGCAGTGAATACAACTCACCAAAATTAGCTGTATATGATATGAAGAAGAGCTGCACCTATTTCTTTATTCTGTTTTTTTCCTGTTACGACTCATTCATTATTTATTTCTTTGCAAAGAAATTACTTATTTCTTTAGAAAAACCAATTCCCCAGTATGCAATAAATTTAAACAAAAAAAAATAAAATAAAATAACAAAATGCTGTAAAGAATAAAAAGCATCAAATGACTGGCATACATAACAATGCAGATCCAAGCGCCAAATATATATTCCAAGTTAGTTGTTCCAGAATTAAACCCCGAGCCCTGTTATGACAAAATTGAACAAAAAAAAAAATTTGCCATTCCTTCTAGATCAGGGCTGTCAAACTCCTGGCCAATGGGCAGGATGCGTTATGTGCTGGCCACGCCCACGCCTGGTTTAGCGAAGGGAAACCAAGTCCCAATATGTCACGTGACACCACCGTGATGATGTGAGTTTAACAACCTGGTCCTAGATAATTTTATGGAATGGTCTGCTAGCAGAAACATTCTAGTTTCTCTTCTGTGTTAATCTTTCTCCTTTTACTAACCAATCTTGAAAACCTCTTAAATGGTTCCAGGGCTGCCAAAAGTGGAAGGCAAAAAAAATATTAGGGCTAATATTTTAACCCTAAGCTTCTGTTTGTTTGTCTGTCTGTCTGTCTGTCTGTCTGTCTATCATCTATATATCTATTATCCATCTATCTCTATCATCTCCCTATCTTCTCCCTATCTCTATCTCTCATCTGTATCCATTGTCTGTCTGTCTGCCTGCCTGCCTATCTCTCTCTCCCTCCCTCCCTCCCTATCTATCTATCTATCTATCTATCTATCCCTCCCTTCCTCCCTCCCTATCTATCTATCTATCTATCTATCTATCTATCTATCATCTATCATCTATCATCTATCATCTATCTTCTGTCTGTCTATCTATCTATCTATCTATCTATCTATCTATCTATCTATCATCTATCTATCTATCTATCTATCTATCTATCTATCTATCTATCATCTATCTTCTATCTATTATCCATCTAGCTCTATCATCTCCCTATCTTCTACCTATCTCTATCTCTCATCTGTATCCATTGTCTGTCTGTCTGCCTGCCTGCCTATCTCTCTCTCCCTCCCTCCCTATCTATCTATCTATCTATCTATCTATCTATCTATCTATCTATCTATCTATCCCTCCCTCCCTCCCTCCCTCCCTCCCTCCCTATCTATCTATCTATCTATCTATCTATCCATCCATCCATCCATCCATCCATCCATCCATCTATCATCTATCATCTATCACCTATCTATCTATCTATCTATCTATCTATCTATCTATCTATCTATCTATCTATCATCTATCTTCTGTCTGTCTATCTATCTATCTATCTATCTATCATCTATCTTCTATCTATTATCCATCTAGCTCTATCATCTCCCTATCTTCTACCTAACTCTATCTCTCATCTGTATCCACTGCCTGCCTGCCTGCTTGCCTGCCTGCCTGCCTGCCTGCCTGCCTATCTACCTACCTACCTACCTACCTACCTACCTACCTACCTACCTTCATCATCATCATCAGATTTATATAGCTGCTCATCTCTCATACAGTAACTCCAGGTAGCGTACAACATTAAAAATCCCTTTAAAAATTCAAAGTTTAAACTCCCAAGCTTCCCTAACACAATCAGACACAATCACTTAAACGGCTCCAGATAGGGTCCCCAAGCCCTCTAACAAAACCATGTCTCCAAGGCTTGGTGAAAAAGTCAGTCTTATACACAACCATTTTCACGTGTTTCAGCAACCTTGTGCTGCTCTATCAGCATCTGCAGATCTATACAGGAGACCTCAAGTTTATTAATAAGGGATATCGCCCCTGTTTTCCCTAGCTGATAAAGATCAGGTAACAAAGCAGAACATTGCATCCAACACCCAGGAAGGTTGCATTTACAAACAGAAGTCCAAAACATTTGTTTAACACACATTTCCCTTGGTTCTCTTTTCAAAGGAAGCTATTGATTCTTAATTTCCCCCTCCCTGCTGCCAAGACCCAGCCTCACATCTTCTGCAGATGGGAAATTCACTGCAAATTTGATAAAGTGACATCCACCGATGCGAAAAAACTAAGCAGTTCACTATCTTGTCATCTTTTTGTTTTCTTCCTGTTGCATAAAATCACATTTTCCTACTCATGTCAGTAAACCTCCAAATCAACCAAGAAAAAATGGGTGACAACTTGGTTCCAACTCTCTCAAATTAGGACCCAGCGCTGCTCACCCAAAGAGAGGAAGTTGTGCTCTTTACTGAGCTAAGCCCTATTCCTTAGCTAAACAGGATTGTTAGCAACTCAAGCAGGAGCTCTGTGGGTCCAAGAAGGGCGAGTTGCAAACTGGGATCTTCAGGAAGCATTGTGCAAATAATCCCCCTTCCCCCCCCCCCCCGGGCAAAGGGATGTCTGTGCTTTTATGAATATCCTGAATATTTGCAGATGAAACTTCCAGTTGACAGATAGAACACGACACTTCTCCTTTATCCATTCCACACTTTTGTACTGCTCTACTTCTTCACAACTCAAGGCTGTTTGCGGAAAAACAATAAGGTGATCGCAAATGGAGCCCACCTGCTCCCACCACCTGTGCCACCTAAGAGCCGCAGTGGCGCAGTGGTTAGAGTGCAGTACTGCAGGCTACTTCTGCTGATCATTGGCTGACTGCAATTTGGCAGGTCGAATCTCACCAGGCTCAAGGTTGACTCATCCTTCCATCCTTCCGAGGTGGGTAAAATGAGGACACGGAGATAATTGAGGGGCAAGAGGCTGACTCTGTAAACCGCTTAGAGAGGGCTGTAAAGCACTGTGAAGCGGCATATAAGTCTAAGTGCTATTGCCCTTCCTTCCTTCCTTCCTTCCTTCCTTCCTTCCTTCCTTCCTTCCTTCCTTCCCACCCAGTGGTTAGAATGCAGTATTGCAGGCTAACTCTCCTGTGAGAGAGAGAGAGAGAGAGAGAGAGAGAGAGAGAGAGAGAGGGAGAATAGCACATATATTATTTGAATGTCAACTGTATAAGAAAGAGAAAGATCAATATCTTGGACAGCAGCACATTAGACAAATGGCCTATTGGGATCTTTGCATTAAAGCAACATATTTCATTGCAGTCAGAACCCAGATATCCCTTATAACAGAACTCTCTGTTGGAACAAAACAGTGCAACGGAGAACTGCATAGGTGGATCTGATTAGGGTAAATTGTAGCGATGGCATAAAAATATGATTTGCATTTTATTTTAGTTCTGCCTTTTATTCTATTTGTTAACACATCTTCATTATTCGGAACAGAGTAACAGAGTTGGAAGGGACCTTAGAGCAGTGGTGAAATCCATTTTTTTTTTTACTACCAGTTCTGTGGGCATGGCTTGGTGGGTGTGGCAGGGGAAGGATACTGCCTCTTTCCCTCCCTCCCTCCCTCCCTCCCTTTTACCCTCCCTCCTCACCCTCACCCTCCCTCTCCCTCCCTCTCTCTCTCTGAAAACCGGTCAAATATTTCATGTAATTTATATAGTAAATTGTCTCTGGCACCCTATGTTTGACACACCTGGTCTGAATATTTGGCATATATCTGTTCATTCTCCTATTCTCCCAGATGGGAGGTTGAACAACTAGCCTCGTGGTGTGACCGGAACAATCTGGAACTGAACACACTCAAAACCGTAGAAATGGTGGTAGACTTTAGGAGAAACCCTTCCATACTTCCACCTCTCACAATACTAGACAACACAGTATTAACAGTAGAGACCTTCAAATTTCTAGGTTCTACCATATCACAAGATCTAAAATGGACACCCAACATCAAAAACTTCATCCAAAAAGCACAACAAAGAATGTTCTTTCTGCGCCAACTCAGAAAGCTCAAATTGCCCATGGAGCTGCTGATCCAGTTCTACAGAGGAATTATGGAGTCTGTCATCTGCACCACTATAACTGTCTGGTTTGGTTCTCCAACAAGACAGACACAGACTTCAGAGGATAATTAGAACTGCAGAAAAAACAATGGCTAACAACTTGCCTTCCATTGAGGACCTGTATGCTGCAGGAGTCAAAAAAGAGGGCTGTGAAAATATTTACAGACCCTTCGCATCCTGGACATAAACAGTTTCAACTCCTACCTTCAAAATGATGCTATAGAGCACTGCACATCAGAACAACTAGACACAAGAACAGTTTTTTCCCGAATGCCATCACTCTGCTAAACAAAGAATTCCCTCAACACAGTCAAACTATTTTCTAAGTCTTCATTACTATTAATCTTCTCATCGTTCCCACCACCCATCTCCTTCCACTTATGACTGTATGACTGTAATTTTGTTGCTTGTATCCTTACAATTTATATTGATATTGTTTCCTGATTGCTTATTTGTACCCTATGACTATCATTAAGTGTTGTACCTTATGACTCTTGACAAATGTATCTTTTCTTTTATGTACACTGAGACCATATGCATCAAGACAAATTCCTTGTGTGTCCAATCACACTTGGCCAATAAAGAATTATGTTCTGTTCTGTTCTGTTCTATTTTTTAATTTATTTTCTTGTCTCAGTACTTTTTCTTTTACCTCAGAACCCTTCCCCCTCAAAAAGTATTATTGCACTACTGGGAAGGCAGAAGGCTGCAGTTTTTAAAAATTTGATACCAGTAGGTAATTAGGAAAAATTTGACATTTTATGTATTTATTTATCACATTATTTATTTGTTTGTTTGTTTGTTTGTTTACTTATTTTGAACTGCCAAATCTCCCTCAGAGATGGAGCGGTTTCTCTGTAACAGAAGAGAGCAGAACATTGTCCTACACATAATAAAACAATCAGGAAAATGCTACCAAAATGGAGAATTGTGAAAGAAATATTCAAGCTCCCTACAAATGAGGTTAAAAACCAGAAGCTTCTTTTGCGGAGGAAGAGAATGTTTGGCTATGCAATGGAAGATTAAGGTTTGGACATAGCATTACATGAATTCAAAGCCACTCTGCTCAGCATTGCCGTAATCCAGGGAATTGTTCCAAATTGGTCATAAAGTGAGACCATATTTCTCAGGAGACCTTATCTGGCCAAGTCTTGGTCTGGTGGCATTTGCCAGCAATTCTAATGTTAGGACAGAGTCTTAAAGATATATATATTATATATTTATATATTATATAAATATTTATATATTATATATAAATATATATAATATTTATATATTAAAAATGAATTATGCCATAATAGCAAACATGCTTGGTAGCTCAAGAAGAACCGTAAGATTTAAATGTTTGGCTAAAAAAAGTAGAATGCGATAAACAAGAGACACAGAAGAGGAATTAAACTGTGCAAGGATTACAGGAACAGGAGCTACAAATGAGGTTCAAATGCTGTCACAAAATCATCAGAAGGGGAAAGGATGAACTGGAGCAAAGCCCTCTGTTCACTTAAGATAAAATGTTGAAAAAAGAAAAAACCAGGAGCAAATAAACAAGCCTCTTCAAGCTAAAATTATTGGGAAGGAAGTTCTCGGGGAAATAATACCTATATTCTTTGTCTTCTTCTTCTTCTTTTGCAAATAAAGAGCTGTGTGGGGTTTTTTCCTCTCTCCTTTCCAAAAGAATATTGAATTTGATAGGAAGTTAAGCTGCTTACTCCATAAGCAGAAACATATGCAAATGTTGCCTGCATTCTGAATGTTGTTTTAAAGTTTGGAGAAAAATAAGGGTGAGAGAAGGGTGCAGTCTTGATACAACAAGTTAAATCGACTGAAAGGACTGAAAACACACATACACACACACACACACACACACACACACACACACAGAGAGAGAGAGAGAGAGAGAGAGAGAGAGAGAGAGAGAGAGAGAGAGAGCTGTTTGGTCAGTCAGGAGCCTCAACACAGAACTTCATTCGTCTTTAAAAAAAAAACTCAGATATTGTTTGTCTTAATTCACTCCTCTTTGCAACTGAATTGGCTCTGATCAGGTTTAGAAGTCTGTATCAGTTAACAGTAGGGGTATCAAACTCAAGGCCTGGGGGCTGGATCCGGTCTGTGGGGTGTCTAGACCAGCCCATGGTGCCTCTGCCGGTGAAAACAGAGCTTGCAAGGGCTGCGCACAGCACTCCCAAACTCCATTTTCGCTGGCAGAAGGTTGCAAGAGGCCATCGCAGCCAAAAATGGAGCTCAGGAGCCCATTTTTGCTGGCAGAGTGCTCAGGCCACCACGAGTGTGTCATGCTGGCCACGCCCACCCTGGACCCCCAAGGTCAAACTCAACCCTGATGCGGCCCTCGGTGAAATCAAATTTGACACCCTGAGTTAAAGCCTACCTACTGCTGAAATATACGACTTGAGTAAGTCTAGTTTAGTGAAAAGAAGGATAAGGGGAGACATGATAGGAGTCTTCCAATATTTGAGGGGCTGCCACAAAGAAACAGGGATCATTCTCCAAAGCACCTGAAGGCCAGACAAGAAACAATGGATGGAAACTAACCAAGGAGAGAAGCAACCTAAAACTAAGGAGAAATTACCTGACAGGACAATTAATCAGTGGAACAGCTTTGCCTTCAGAAATGGTGGGTGCTCCATCACTGGAGGATTTCAAGAAGAGATTAGACAGCCTTTGTCAGAATGGTATAAGGTCTCCTCCTTGAGCAGGGGGTTGGATTAGAAGACCCCCACAAGGTCCCTTCCAACTCTGTTATTCTATATTCGATGATGGATATCCAGGGCTCCTTGGCATGTCCTAGTTTCAGGAGGACAACTAAAGGGCAGAAATGAGATGCCATCAGGTTGTTCCCATCCTGCCTTCGGACAACCACAAAGGCAATCTTTGACTGAAAGCAAATGATTCCACTCTTACTTGGCTACTATATAGAATAGAGTAGAGTAGAGTAGAGTAGAGTAGAGTAGAGTAGAGTAGAGTAGAGTAGAGTAGAGTAGAGTAGAGTAGAATAGAATAGAATAGAATAGAATAGAATAGAATAGAATAGAATAGAATAGAATAGAATAGAATAACAGAGTTGGAAGGGACCTTGGAGGTCTTCTACTCCAACCCCCTGCCTAGGCAGGAAACCCTACACCACTTCAGACAAATGGTTATCCAACATTTAAGAGGTTATTGACACAGCATGAGTGCTGTTGCTTTGATCCTGGATGAGGAAGAGAAGACTGTTAATACTGGAGGAGTTCTTGGGCACATATTTCTATTTGAAACTTTATCTTTGCTTGAGGACCTGATCTTGGGTCTTCCTGAATCTGTGTCTTTTAGTGGCTTCTTGTAAGTGCTAGTATTTGAGATTTTGCTGCCCTAACACTAGACAGAAATAAGTTTCATTAGAAGTATTCATAGAGGTAGATCTAGAAAACGAAATAGATTTTAGAATAATGCAATTTGTGACTGTGGATGTACATTTTTAGATGGGCAGTTTCTAAATCTGATGGATAGAGAGGTAGTGTTCTGACCTAGGCTTCCTGGGTCAGGAAAACACAGGAGTAGTCCCAAAAACCTCTTTTATTTCAAATAGCTGTGAATTCTGTTCATTCACAGATGAGTCCCAAATAGTTGTAAAGAGTCCTTCGGGATAAGGCTGATAATCACCCACCTTTATCTCCCTTGATACACTGCCAAAGACCTAATTGGCAAAGCCACACGGAGTCCAGAACCAAACAGAACTTCAGACTTTAAACTGTACAGAATTAACAATGTTGCTTCCTGCAAAGGCCCACATGCCTTTGTTCCTCTTTTAAGTTTTATGGGAGGGGCCAATCATCTCCAAGCCTTACTCCCGAGTCGTCCCTTTTGTTTTAACTGTTCTTGCCTTCTGGCAGCTCTGCGCATGCACGCACTGGGAACAGGCTCCCCCTGTTCCTCTGCCTCGCTGAGGTCCGACTCTGGAGGCTCCGGAGGCAGCACATAGCTCCCAGATGGCCCTTTCTCTGCCTCCGACGTAGAGCCCTCGTCCGAGCCTTCCCCAGACTCCAGGACTGCCCCATGTTCCTCCCCAGCTTCCTCACTGTCCGACTCTGCTGCCAGCTCTGCAGGCTGCTGGCGGACCACAACAGATAGATAGATGATAGATGAATAGATAGATAGATAGATAGATAGATAGATAGATAGATAGATAGATAGATAGATAGATAGATAGATAGATAATTAGTAAAATGAGGACTGAGATTGTTGGGGGCAATATGCTGACTCTGTAAACCACTTAGAGAGTGCTATAAATACTGTGAAGCGGTATATAAGTCTTAAGTGCTATTGCTATTGTTATTTCTGGCTTCTAAAAATAAAATTTCTCCCTTTTTCCCCTGAAATGCAAGATTGTCTTCATGCATTTGCCAGCTTTGGGGATTTATACTTTCTTCTGCCTTATTAAGCAAGGAGCTTTGGAGAATTTCTTTCTTTTTTTCTCTCTTTCTCTTTTTTGGAAGAAAGAGATGGAAATATTATTATTATTATTATTATTATTATTATTATTATTATTATTATTATTATTATTATTATTATTATTATTATTTTGCATCCAGATGACTCTCGTACTTAAGACCAACTGACAGCAAACTATCATTTTTTGTTAAATTACTTTTTCAATAGTGGATGATTTATAGCTGATTAGCTAATTAAATCAGATATAAATGGCTGAAAGTAAATCTATTTTTATCATCCCTGTAAATTAAAAGTTCCGCATCATAAAAAGTCATGACCATCTTGAAAATGACGAGCCAAGTGCTTTTTATAGGCAAGCCGGATTTATTGTCAATTAACATATTGAACTGAAGAGTCAGCATAACCCACTATGTGAAGTTTTTTTTTAAAAAAAATGTATTGGATCCCGCTATCAAACAGCTGCATATTACAGTAATGAAATGCATCTTGCAATACATATATTGAACGATTCCTTAAGCTGGCTTAATCTTTTCCTGTATCAAAATTTCGTTTTATTATCTTCTCCTCTCCTCTTTTAATGAATCTAAAGACATTTCTTCCTTTCTCCCCATGTTTGGTTTATCGGTTTTTATCAATTTGGCAGTAATGAACGCGGTGAGTATACTGTAATGTCTTTAAGGAAGGGGGAGGGAATAAACTCCATTAAAATGTTTTGAGCACCATTTCTCCCACCCTGTCTTAGATCTGCTTAATTAAAAAGGGGAAAGAGCCAGTAGTCACATATTTAAAACCAGCATATTTCGGTTCAGGTGTGATTTATAGAACTAGGCATCAATAGGGCATGGGATTTTTCTCCAAACTCTTCTTTCAGTTTGGGTGTGATCTGGCTTTGTGCATTAAGGCATTTCCCTTCCACGGGTTTTGAAAACGAATGTTACATTTTTGAGAAATAGTTGCATTTTATAGAGCAAAGCTTCAGTTGCAGAGGAAAATTCATTTTTCATCACCAATAAAACTCAGCATGAGTAATTAAAAGACAGAGAGACAGAGGGGGAGTGGGCAGAGGAGACAGAAGGAAAGACAGGAAGGAAGAAAGGAAGGAAGGAAGGAAGGAAGGAAGGAAGGAAGGAAGGAAGGAAGGAAGGAAGGAAGGGGGGGAGATACAAAAAGCTATTTCCTTACCAATATCCTTTCTAAACCCATTGTCTATTTTGGGAAATATTGTGGATGAATGCAGATAAGAGAGAGACAGAGAGAGGGAGGGAGAGAGAAAGAGATTGCAGATCTTTGATAAAGTCTATATCCAAATGTGGATCTGGGCCATTTTTTAAAAGCTAACGTAAATTCGAGAGCAAAACAAAAACAAAAACCGCAGATCAGCAATAGAAGGTATGGTGAGCTACCTGAAAATAGAACATAATTAAATCCATTATATTCCCTACCAGATGAATATGCAATTTTAGTAATGAAAGTCCTAAATACATTTCCTTAGAAATCAATTTCATTTGTTGTCTTTTCATGACATCCTTCATGACTGGTTAGCAAAGCCATTTTACCCAATCTAATTTCTTATATTTACAAGGCACACTGAATTAAGCATGAATTACAGGCATTGGATGTGTTTAATGGAACACGGAATGCTATGTTCCCCTCTCTAAGAAGGTCCATCTGATGGGATGGAGCACAAGGGTCTTCTCCACAGTGGCTCCCTCTCTATGGAGCATCATCCCTGCAGAGTTAGCCCCCACTTTGACACTTTTTCAAAAGGTCATGAAAAACCTGCCAATAGGTCTGGGGACCTCAGAATGATATGTAGTCCATTAAGTGACTGGTCTGATTGTTGTCATCAGTGGGTTGGAATTTATTGGTTTTTGTATTGGGAGTTTACTTTTTTAAGCCACCTGGAGTTACCATGAGTGAGTTGGGCAGTCATATAAATAACAAACAAACCAGGGGTGAAATCCAACAGGTTCTGACAGGTTCTGGAGAACCGGTAGTGAAAATTTTGAGCAGTTTGGAGAACCGGTAGCAGAAATTTTGAGTAGTTCGGAGAACCGGTAAATACCACCTCTAGCTGGTCCCAGAGTGGGGTGGAGATGGAGATTTTTGCAGTATCCTTCCCCGGAGTGGGGAGGAAATGGGGATTTTGTAGTATCCTTCCCCTGTCATGCCCACCAAGCCACGCCCACCAAGCCACACCACGCCCACCAAGCCAAACCTACAGAACTGGTAGTAAAAAAAAAATTGGATTTCACCACTGAAACAAACTCAATCCTAGGCAAGTAAGAAGATGTAATCTTTGCTAAGTATTGTGGGAGGAAATATCCATCTGGTTCAGTTCCAAGCTGGGAGAAAGACACTGGAAACATGGAGGCTAGATGGAAAGATGGTTTTTGATGAAGTAGAACCACATAGTTTTGTGATTCTGGTAGCTGACAAAATGGAGTTGAGAGTGGTGGGTTCTTATACCTTCTCTTGGGCTTTGCACTTGAGCTTCCTGTTCCTGTGCAAGAACAGGTATTCTATTGGCTGTTGTCAGACTCCCATGGGGCCATGTAGGGGTTATGTAGGAGTCATAGCTGGCTCTCTAGGCAAAGTACAAATCCTAGGTGTTTGCCTGAGCTAGGTTTGGTTGACGTTTGGACTGCTGAAAGGGTGTTGGGTAATTCCTATTGTGGCTTAATGGTTTTTGTCCTGTTTCAGCTCTTGAGTGAGGATATTTGCTTATGAATAGAGCTATCTAGATAAATGTCTTCTTTCAATAAGCTCCTTTCAATAAGTGCTGACATCTGCTGTGGGCTATTAAGGAAAGTGGGAGTTGCTTTCTGCCTCTAAAAAAAATGTTTCTCCATTTCCCCCCTTTGGGAAATATAATAATCTGCCTTTTTTTTTTTTTAATATTCCTCAAAATATTTCATCCTTCTAGGAAGGGTGTGTGTGGCTTCCCACAGCATGAAACGTCTGACAGTTTTCCCATTTCTTAGTTTTCAACAGTACTCACAAGAGTCAGAACTCCAAACAGATACAAGGATGCTAAAAGCAGCAGGCAAAAATCACTTGGCCCGGAATGACTTTCCACAAAGCAGAAATCCTTCCTCAAAGGATTCCATAATTCAGAAACCATCCTTCTCCTCCTCCTCCTCTTCCTCTAGGCACCTCAATAAAAAAAACAGCCAGCATCTCTTCATTTCAAAATCGATAGTCTTCAAACTTCCAGGCCCTCCTTTGGGACTGGTATAAATACAATTGAGTGGAAGGCAGAAGGGAGTTGAAAAGCAAGTGGAGTCAATTGAAACTAGAACAACAAAGACCCAAATTATATCATAAAAGCCACTAAGGAGAGAGAAAGGGTATTTAAACACTCAGCAGTTCATGAAAAGGAGGTTATCGGTGGCTTTATCCTTCCTTCCCACCAAAGAGTTTAATTCAGCGATATTGCTGAGAATCAAATGCAAAACCTTTGGAAGTTTTAGACAGATATAAAGTGATCTCTGATCTGGAGCTATTCACCTCTTTTTGTTGTGTTCTTTTTTTCTTTCTGTGGGAATGTGAGTGTGTTTGTGAGTATGAAGTAGTAATTTCTGTGTTTCTTGAAAAGCTACTCACTTGTTTTTTTCAATTGCCGTCCTCCTTGCTTTAATATCGGATAGATTTGTTTTTTTCCCTATAGAGGCTCAAGTTGCCATACATAGCATATTCCAACATTTCCTTGCAACAATGACTTTATAAGGTATGTTAGACAGAGAGAGAGAGAGGGAGGGAGGGAGGGGGAGAGAGAGGGAGAGGGATGGAGGCAGAGAGAGAGAATGAGGGAGGGAGGGAGAGAGGGAGGAAGCGAGAGAGGGAGGTAGGGAGAGAGAGTGGGAGGGAGAAAGGGAGAGAGGGGGAGGGAGAGAGGGAGAGGGAGAGAAGGAGGGAGGGAGTAGGAGGGAGAGAGAGGGAGGGAGAGAGAAGGAGGGAGGGAGAGAGGGAGGGAGGGAGAGAGGGAAAGAAGGAGGGAGGGAGAGAGAGGTAGAGAGAAGGAGGGAGGGAGAAAGGGAGGGAGAGAGAGGGAGGAAGAGAGAGAGGGAGGTAGGGAGAGAGGGGGAGGGAGAAAGGGAGAGGGGGAGGGAGAGAGTACAGGGAGAGAGGGAGAGAAGGAGGGAGGGAGAGGGAGGGAGGAAGGGAGAGGGAGGGGAAGAGAGAGAGTTATTTGAAAGGTTTCTGTGATTATGACTGAAGGAAGACTTGAAACTGGGTCCAATTTAGGAATGTGCTTGCTGTATCAATCTGACCTTCACATACCCAACCGTACTTGTGATTGCCAGTTCTTCTCCTCCTCCTCCTCCTCCTCCTCCTCCTCCTCCTCCTCCTCCTCCTCCTCCTCCTCCTCCTCCTCCTCCTCCTCCTCCTCCTCCTTTTTGTTTAGCTCTGATCTTGGACAATTGATGACAAATAGGCTTTTGTAAAAACTGGATGCTCTCCAGCTGTAGAGGACATTACCCAGCATTTCCAATCCACTTTGATCATTGCTGAGAATTTTGGGAATTAAAGATGTCATTTACCAGAAGGAGACCAAGTTTGAATGGAACAATGATCCATCTTGAATTGAACAGGGTAAGGGTTTTTTCTTTCTTTCATTGAGCTCAGAATGGATCCTTGGAGGTCTTGAGTGGGTTTCTTCTTCTTCTTTTATAAAAGCTTTTTTTATTTTTTAACAAACATACACAAACAAACAAACAATGCATTTTTTTCTGAACAAAGTATTGGCCGAATCACAAATTTGTACAGCTTTTACTTATCTCCAACACAATTGATATATTTCACTTTTTGCCATAATATTCTTTCTCTCTAATTTTTCTTTTCTTTTCCTTGTTTCTTCTGATGTATAACCAATATTACCATTCGCCCTAATCTCTAATCTTAGTCAATTTTTCTTTTTTCCCCCTCCTCTCATTGTTTTCTCCAAGTCAAAACCCTTTAATTTAAAATCAGTCATTTTTTTCTAACACCTAACCCTAACTCTAAATCATCCTATTCAAATATTTTCCCCTTACTCCCTTTTCACACCTTAATATAGTTTCGAGTGTTTTCCCTAAATTCCATTGCTCCAAACACAAAGTTAATTTAGTAATATTTCCCCTGAGGGGGTTTCTTCTGATGGTTTTTGTTTCAGAGATATTTTCTTACCTAAACAGAGAAGGACCACAGGTGAGCGAAAAAGCAGTGAGAATGGGAGCAACTTCCAACTTCCTGCTGTCTTCCCCATTGACCTTTCCTTCTGGGAATCTGGCAGAGAGTTTGGAAATAATGATCATTTGATCCCAGATGACCATAGCCTTGTGGTGACATAGAAGCATAGCATCTCTGAAATAACCACAGTGTTGCCAAATTTCAATCCCATGCGAATAATGGGTCTTGGAATTTTTATTTTATTTTATTTTATATCAAATTTATATACCTCCCTTCTCCCTGAGGACTCAGGGCGTATTTCACTCAGTACAGTGAAATAAAAACATAAACTACAAACATTAAAATAATATTAAAAAGATATATATAAATTTGGCCCCGTAATTAAAAAAACAATGACAAACCAATTAAAAACATTTAAAAGTGTTTGGGCACAAAAGTGTTTTGGGCACGTTCTTTAGATTAGCACATCTGAGGTATATTGGGTTTTTTAAAAAAAATGTTCCCCTATGATGCACCATTTCAACTGATTTGAAAGTTACAAACAGACAAACCAACAAGTTTTAGTGGTATATAGAAAATAGGTTCCTAGTTTGTATCCCCCAAACGTACCTACTGATCCAGAAAATTATGCTTGATTTTACCAACAGTTATGCCCTGTTTGCGTGAACTTAGTGAAAATATTTATAAAGAAACAGGAAAAGAACTTTGGGGGGAAAAGCCTAATTTCCAGAGATATTATTAACAAAAAAATGAGTACCGTATTTTTCAGAGTATAAGACACACCTTTTTCCCTCCTAAAAGGGGGTAAAAATTTAGATGCGTTTTATACACTGAATGTAGCCCTGTCCACCCTTTGGCCTCTGCCTCCCACTAGTTACTTCCTTGCAGCAAGCAGCAAGAAGAAACAGCTCCTTTCAGCTTCAGCACAGCCTAATTAGCACAAGTTGATTGGATCAGCCTCCCGACTCTCAGCTGTTTTGCTATCAGCTGTTTTGCACAGGCCTCTGCTGCTTGTTGCAAGGAGGTAAATTGCTGGAGCAGATTTTTTTTTTTCTTGTGCTAATCAAGCTATGCTGAAAACGAAAATGAAAGTAGAGTAGGCTGTTTGCTGCAACGAGGCAAAATGGCTGGGAGGCAGAGGCAGATTTCTTGTTCTTCTTTTCCTCACCAAAAAAGGTAGTTGCGCCTTATAGTCCGGTGCGTCTTGTACTCCGAAAAATACAGTAATTTGGTCCATCATTTAGACCCATGATAGTGAACCTATGGTATGTGTGCCAGAGGTGGCACACGGAGCCCTCTCTGTGGGCACATGCGCCATTGCCAGCTATTTTCTGGGTTCTGTTGCACACATGCGCGCCAGCCAGCTGCTCTTTTCCGGGTTCCGGCACTTCGGCATGTGCGCACACTCCAATTTTGGCACTTAATGATGAAAAGGTTAGCCATCACTGACTTAGATCCTCCCCATAAACTGAGAAAGGAAAAACAATTGCTTTTTAAAAATATGAATCCAGCTGACATTGGATTGCATTTACGGAATATCTTTTGCAACTCATATTTGAATTCCTTGCATACTTAAAATGGATGGTTTAATTTTACCAAGCTGTGATATACTGCCATGTTATTCTGGATGGGTAGGTGTGTGGAAATATGTATGTAGGTATGTATGTGACAACCTGGGAAAGTACATCTAATTTAGAATCTCCGAAGACATCTAATTTAGAAGACGTGTAGCAAAAGGAGGTCACATTGTTTTTCAGGTGATGAAATAAATTTTGGTCATAAGAGCCTACCTTGTAATCTCTTTGTCTATAGTAAGAGCTGCTCAGGATAATAATATTTGTTTTTGCATTGCCTGAAGAGGAGATATATCTGGAGGAAAGTTCTTCAAACTACGTTAGGATAGAAAAATGACCTTCCAATGTGGAACTTTCTTGGAACTGCTGAAAGGACTGTGTTCCAGACTGTCCTATTTGAATGGGAATTTTATTTCACTGGGCAAGTTTTATAGATATCCTGAGAGTGCTCTGGATTAATTTCTTCAGGATGCAAGTAAAATGCAATGAAATCTATTTTTTTCTTGCATCAGAGAAATGTCACATTTTGAGAGGAAGAGCAATGGTTTCAGCATTTTCAGTCTTCCAACTGCTCACAAAAAAAGTTTCCCTCTGTTTTGATAGTTCCTTAGCCAAGGATATCCACAGGATATGATCAAAAAAGCCAAGATGATAACCAGTGGGGGATTTCAAATTTTTTTGACTACCGGTTCTGTGGGTGTGGCTTGGTGGGCATGGCAGGGGAAGGTTACTGTAAAATCTCCATTCACACCCCACTCCAGGGGAAGGATACTGTAAAATCTTCATACCCTCCACAATCCAGGGGAAGGTTACTGCAAAATTGCTTAATGCATTGTAAGCTGCCCTGAGTCTCCGGAAAAGGGTGGCATATAAATCAAACCAATAAATAAATAAAATCCCCATTTCCTCCCAATCAGATGGGACTCGGGAGGCAGAGAATAGATGGGGGCGGTGCCAGTCAGAATTTTTACTACTGGTTGTCCGAACTACTCAAAATTTCTTCTACCGGTTCTCCAGAACGGGTCAGAACCTGCTGAAACCCACCTCTGATGATAACTACAATAAGGCAATGGTGAAGATAAAGGTTAAAGAAAGCTAGACTACACCCTTCAACCCATTTTTTTGAAGATAGTTTCCTATAAAGTCCTTGGACAGCAAAAGGTGACCAACAAGCAATAAGTGGAGCACATAATACCATACAGGTCACTGTAAGGCAAAATCACAACTACATCTCACTTACTTTGGCCACATCGTGTGGGGGGAATTAGTGTAAAAGGAAAGCAGCTCACCCAAGGACATGGTGGCTGGACTCCATCAAAAACTGACCCCAGCCAGAGCATAGAACAACTCCTTTTTTTATGTTTCAACTTTTTTATTTTGTATATGTATATGTATATGTGTGTATGTGTATGTATGTATGTATGTATGTATGCATGCATGTATGCATGTATGTATCAATGCGTGAACAGTGTGGCACCTGGGTGTCATACATTCTAATATAAATAAGACTAGTAGAATTAATCACAGTTATTACAATCAACCAACTTATATATTTCTAATAATAATACACATTTGTATTAAGTTGTGGTCTGTCATTATTCAACTATTCCATGTTTTCTCTTGTTATTGCTTTTATTTTATTATATAAAAGTGTATACACTAATATTCCCCCTTTCTCTTATTTCTATCTCTTATTCTAACTTTTAATCATATCACCCTTTATTAAAAGACATTTTCTTTCTATCCTATCTAACTTCTAGTCATGTCACCTACTAAGAAAAGCAAATCAGAACAACAAAAAAGAGAAATCATCTATCCATCATCTCTTGCCCGCTTCAATACTTTAATTGCTATGCTTTTTTTCCTTTTGACTTGCCTCCCATATTCTTCTCTTAGATCTTTATCTCTGTCTGCATCTGCTTCTTGGCTATTCAATCTAGGTATTTCTCCCATCTCTACCCTCTTCCACTGCCTAATTTCCAAAATTTCTGCCCAAGTCCCTGTCTCCCTTTCAAAAGTATCTTACTGTATCTCCAATTCTCTTTTCAACTCTCTTAATATACTCCTTGAAGCAGTGCAAGATTGGAAGATGTGGAGGGAGCTGGCCAATAAAATCACCAAGAGTTGCATATGGCTGAATGTATATCATCATCATTATCTTCATGATTTCCATCATCATCATCATCATCATCATCCATCATCATCATCATCATCAATCATCATCCTTCAGAGATGAAGTCTCTGGCAGGTTGCAAATTTTTCTTAAGCATAGGACAAACTCTTCTCAAACATTGCTTGTATTTATCCCATAGAGGACTCTTCTGGAGAGGTGCGGGGAGGGTTGAAGCCCCCAAGTTGCACTCCCAGATAAGAGATAAGTTGATTTAAACCCCGGCTCAGTTGTGTTATCTCTTTCTTTGAGACCTTTAAGTCCATACTGTGAAAATCTGCAGCTTGGGAGTTGATTTGCACATTGATGGACCACTGGCATTATTCAGGTGACCCTGAGGGCACAGGTAAACCTCCAAGTGGCCTCAACAACTCTCAGAAAGAGTGCTAACGACCAGATGACTGCAAGGAATAGAAATCCTTCCATTCTCCATCGTTCAGTCAGAACTGAAGAAGGTTCTTGGATGAGAAGAGAAACGTCTTCAAGAAGAAAAAAAAAACAAAGTCCAAATGTCTATTGAAAAAAACAAACATATTTGAGACAACCATGACCTGTATGAGTGAGAATCTCCATAGACCATCCTATTCAAATAGATGTTTGTGAAGAATATTCCACATTCTGTGGGTTTGAATAATAATGCCTTGGGAAATTTCTGGTGTACATCAGTACTTAAAAAAGAAAGAAAGAAAGAAATGATAACGACAATAATGATAAAGCATGGGGATTTCTGTCTTATTTTGTGTCATTATTGTCTCTCTGGCAAAAAGAGATTTGCTGATGATTATAAGTTTTGAAAAAAGCTGGTCATAACAGAAAACCATCAAGCCTGGGAAAACAGCTTTGTTTTTGAAGACTTGTCGACAGCATGATGGATTGGAGTGCAGCATTAAACAAAATTCCACCCTAATAAATAAAATCACCCACTTTGGTTTCAGAATCTGCTATTCCCTGGGACACAGAAGGTTCTCTCAAATTCAGAAGATGCCTCAGTCCTTCCCTAAAGATTGAAAGAAATAGATTCTTAACAGCTCTTGTTCACTGAATTATTACCTGCGAGGTACTGTTCTCATTATCTGGGAGAAACTCAATTACACTTCAACCATCTGCTTACTGGCAGTTGGGAAAGAAAACTAAACAAAGACAATACATTTGTTGTGTTGTTTTTTTTAAAAAAAATAATAATGTCAAGGTTTGAATTCACCTTGAAAAGATGTTATGTTTTGTACTTGGGTATCCGGCTTTAAGAATGGGAGAATGCTCTGACAGTACTGAAGTGCATCTGTCTCCCCTCTTATTTATTTATTATAATTGCTTGTATACTGCCTACTTTTGGAGCCTGAAGATGGTTTACTATACTTGAACAAGCAAAAATAACTTCGTAAAATCTACTACCCACAAGCATTCTGCTAAAGTGACAAACATCTGCAAAACCCATAAAAGCAAACAAACAAGTTGCTAGCTTGACTTTACTTAGAAAAAACACTATGTTTTTGGTGATGGTGATGGTGAAATTGAAGCCATGTCTGATAGTGATAAAAACTACCAGTTCGTCTGAACTGGTATTTCCGACGATCAGCTGTGCCACACGGTTTATATTCGCTAGAAAGCAGGAAATCCTGCTTTCTAGCGAAGCTAAATCGCGTGGCACAGCTGTTCCCCCCCCCCACTGTTCTACTTACCTAGTGAAATCTTTTTCCGTGCGAAGTGTGTGTTTGGCACATGTTGTGCATGCACGTGCAAAGCGCTTTTGGCGCGCACTGTGCATGTGGAGGCAGCGAACCGGTGGTGATCCACGGAGGATTTCAACATTGGGGCACACAACAATGTTCAATCCAAAGGTGGGTTTCAGCAGGTTCTGACCAGTTCTGGAGAACTAGTACAGAACATTTTGAGTAGTTCGGAGAACCGGCAGTAAAAATTCTGACTGGCCCCACTCCCATCTATTCTCTGCCTCCCGAGTCCCAGCTGATCGGAAGGAAATGGAAGGAACTCTGGTAGCGCAGCAGACTAAAGCACTGTTATTAACATCAGCTGCCTGCAATTACTGCAAGTTCAAGTCTCATCAGGCTCAAGGTTGACTCAGCCTTCCATCCTTTCTAAGGTAGGTTAAATGAGAACCCAGTTTATGGGGGCAATAAGCTGACTTTGTATAAATATACAAAAGTATGAAGGCTATTGCTTAACGCATTGTAAGCCACCCTGAGTCTCCAGAGAAGGGTGGCATATAAATCAAATAAATAATAATAATAATAATAATAATAATAATAATAATAATAATAATAAAATAAATGGGGATTTTGCAGTAACTTTCCCCTGGAGTGGGGAGGGAATGGAGATTTTACAGTATCCTTCCCCTGCCACGCACACCAAGCCACACCCACCAAGCCATGCCATGCCCACCAAGCCAAACTCACAGAACCGGTAGTAAAAAAAATTGAAACCCACCACTGGTTCAATCCATCAAGCAAAGACCACATTTGACTGTCCATTTTATGCCTTGGTAAGGCCCAACTTGGAATACTGCAACCCAGTTTTGGTCACCATGATATAAAAAAGATGCCGAGATTCTGGAAAGAGGGCAGAGAAGATCAACAACGCTGATTAGAGGGTTGGAGGCTAAAAGTATGAAGAACCGTTGCAGGAATTGGATATGGCTCATCTAGTGAAGAGAAGGACTATGGGAGACATGATAACAACGTTCCAATATTTGAGGGGATGCCCCAAAGAAAATGTCAACCTATTCTCCAAAGCACTTGAAGGTAGATGGAAACTAACCAAGGAGAGAAGCAACCTAGAACTAAGGAGGAACTTCCTGACAGTGAGAACAATGAACCTGTGGAATGGCTTGCTTTCAAAAGTTGTGGGTGCTTCATCACTGGAGGTATTTAAAAAGAGATTGGGCAGCCATTTGTCTGAAATGGTATAGGGTCTCTTACTTGGGTGGAGGGGAGGTTGGACTGGAAGGTCTTGCTTCCAACTCTATTATTCTGTTCTGTTATTCTTTCTATGATCACATGTAACCATCCTATCAAGCCCAAAAAAGGTCTGGAATGGGATAGGATCTCCTGCCATGGGCAGCAAGGGTTAAACTACAAGACTTTAGAATAGAATAGAATAACAGAGTTGGAAGGGACCTTGGAGGTCTTCTAGTCCAACCCCCTGCCCAGGCAGGAGACCCTACACCACTTCAGACAAATGGTTATCCAACATCTTAAAAACTTCCAGTATTGGAGCAGTCACAACTTCTGGAGGAAAGTTGTTCCACTGGTTTATTGTTCTCACTGTCAGAAAATTTCTCCTTAGCTCTAGGTTGCTTCTCTCCTTGATTAGTTTCCACCCATTGCTTCTTGTCCTGCCTTCTTGTGCTTTGGAGAATAGCTTGACTCCCTCTTCTTTGTGGCAGCCCCTGAGATATTGGAACACTGCTATCATGTCTCCCCTAGTCCTTCTTTTCATTAAACTAGACATACCCAGTTCCTGCAACTGTTCTTCATATGTTTTAGCCTCCAGTCCCCTAAATATCTTTGTTGCTCTTCTCTGCACTCTTTCTAGAGCCTCAACATCTTTTTTACCTCATGGCGACCAATGTAAAAAAGATGTTGAGACTCTAGTAAAAAAGATGTTGAGACCTTGAAGATCCCTTTCAACCACTTCAACCAAAATGACATGTTCTTGAGAACTGCTCACAACACGGAATCAATGACAGACTGAAGATGGCTCTGTGGGAGCAGAGCTGAAGATCATGGCAGAAAAAGAGTATCTAGTGAATGGATTGACTCCTCAGAATTCCTCTCTGGAGCAAGGAGAGGAACAGTATTACCCCAGGCACTCCATACAATAGCTCCACATGGGGAGACTGTAAAATAGTGGTCTCTGTCAGGTTTTAGAGCTGTGGAAGTCGGGAAAAGGTCATCTCACAAGCTGTTTTTCAACACTTTCATGGCTTTGCATGCTTCCTGTCTTAACCACTTTAGGAAATTTATTTATTTAGTCGAGTACATATTAGATAATATATATAAGTTTAAGCATGAATCGAATACATAAAATGAATATAATTAAAGGAAACATTAGGACAGGGACGGAAGGCATGAGGGTGCTCTTATGCATGCCCCTTACAGACCTCTTAGGAATGGGGTGAGGTCAATAGTAGACAGTCTTAGGTTAAAGTTTTGGGGGTTTGGGGATGAGACCACAGAGTCTGGTAGTGCATTCCAGGCATTAACAACTCTGTTACTGAAGTCATATTTTCTGCAATCGAGTTTGGAGCTGGGTTGTTTGTTTGTTTAAAATAATTTTTATTAAACATTTTTTTTTAAAACAAAAAATAATCTTTTACAATTTTTTCTTTTCAACAATTTCGCATTGGTAGACATTTCTTACTTATCCATTTTTTCTCCCTTATTTCAATTTATCCTTTATACACATAATTCTAATATTTATTTCCATATATACATATAAATAACAGTGTACACAATTTGTTTCTACAATCTGGATCTTTTCTGTTTCCTCTTATTTGTTATTACCTTTCCACTCCTATATCTTCCTCATTTGCTCTTTCCTCGCCTTTTATCTCTCTCCTCTAACCATTCATACAATTTCTCCCACACTATATAATATTCGGTTTCCTCTTTTTCATGTATTTCCTTTGTAAGTTTGTCCATTTCTGCACATTCTAAAACTTTTCTAATCAAATTATCTTCCGTTGGTATATTGTTATTTTTCCAATTTTGTGCGTATGTTATTCTTGCTGCTGTTATGATATGTATAATTAAATATTGCATTTTTTTTCATAAGTCCCTGGGAGTATTCCTAATAAAAATATTTCTTGCTTCATCTCTATATGCTGTTTGGTTATCTTTTCTAATTTTAGTCTGATTTTACTCCAATACTAATGGCTTGTTAATGGCTTTTGGGATGTTAAGAACCTTCAGAGAGGCATGTTTTAGTACTTTCTTTGTGTTCTTGATGAAAGAAGTTTCAGGCAAGTTTAAGGACTATTACAAATGTTTTTAAACAGCAAAATCGACTAAATTAACCCCCACTGCTTCATTCCTTTCATGTAGATGTAGTTCTGTTTTGTTTCTGTGAAGTTTGAGGACAATGGCCTCAGAAATTAGTCTGCTTTTGTAAAACAAATGAATTTAAAAGAAGTTATTTAAGAAGAGCAATTTTACTGAATAAAACAGAGACTGAAGCTGATTTGAATGTGGAACTGAAAATGGATTTTAAAATGTCAGGCTACACGAACGATGTTACACTGGATTTACAAATGAAACCATCTGATATTTTGATAATTAAAGGGGAGATGCAAATAATAAATCAAAAGAGTGAATTGGATAGTTTTCTTATCCTGGACTTACAAAAGAGAGTTAAGTGTTGAATTTCTGAAGGAGTTTCTGAAAGGCAACATAGGGAAAACGATAAGAATCAAATTGTGAGACATCATTTCAAGGGATTAAAAATCAAATTTCTTAAAACTAAACAGAGAGAATACAAAGTGAGTTTATTTCATTGAGGATGATAGATGGATAGATAGATAGATAGATAGATAGATAGATAGATAGATAGATAGATTCTGTTAGTTCTTAATGAACTAATAAAAAAGACTAGAACTGAATGGTGAGGCTTTAAAGATTTGTTTATAGGTAAGAGATAAGATATGGAAATAAGATATTTTTTGCTATATTTTTAGAGAAAGTGATAAGTTATTGTGTTTAAAGCAAAGGAAATATATAAAAGAGATTTATTTGATTAAGGTTAAAATATACATGTTCTTTCCCGGTAACTCTTACCAGACTTTAGCTTATTGGGATTGAATAATTTAGCTTTGTTTATTGATAAGAGATGAAATATGGGAGTAAGATCTTTTGCTGAAATATCAGAGAAGGTAATATGTTATTGAAGGTGTTTCTACTCATCCTGATGGAAGGGGAAGTCATTTCTTTATATATCTGTTTGCTTTATTATTCTTTCCTTTTTCTCAGCACTTTTTCTTTTCCCCTTTTAATATTCTTTTTACTTAGCATTTTACATATCATCATCATCATCATAATTTACATCATCATCATCACCATCCTATAAAGATGAAGCCTCTGGTAGATTGTCGATTTTTCTTAAGCATAGGACGATCTCTTCTCAAGCATTGCTTGTGCTTGCATTTATCCCATGGTGGGTTCTTTTGGGTGGGGTGTGTGTGTTGAAGTCCCTAAGTTGCACTCCCAGATAACAGATACCGTATATTTTGGAGTATAAGACTCACTTTCCCCCCCCCCACACACAAAAAAAGAGGGTGAAAATCTGGGTGTGTCTTATACTCTGAATGTAGCTCCGCCCAGCCTCTCAAATGGAGGTTTCAGAGACTGAAAAAAGCATCAGAAACAAAGCTTCAGAAAAGAAGCCGCCAAACAGAGCTTCAGAAAAAAAGCCTCCAAACAGAGGTTCAGAGGCTTTTTTTCCTGAAGCTCTGTTTCAGAGGCTTTCAGAAGCAGGAAAAAAAAAAAAAAAGCAAGGCACAGAGCTCACAACCAATGAACCTGTTGCTAAAATTCACCTCTGGGAACAGCTGATTGGTGGTATTCCAGGAGGCCAATCCACCCACCAATCAGCTTTTTTCTTATTTTCCTCCCCAAAAACTAAGGTGCGTCTTATACTCCGGTGCGTCTTATACTCCAAAAAATATGGTAAGTTGATTTAAACCCTGGCTCAGTTGTGCTGTCTCTTTCTTTGGGACCTTTAAGCCTGTATTGTGAAAATCTGTGGCTTGGGCATTGATTTGCACATTGATGGACCACTTCTCCATCGGAAGGTCATTTTTCCATCCTTACTTAGTTAGAATAGCTTTCCTTCAGATATCTGGCCCATAGATTCATCAAGATTCAGACATGACTGAACGGATAACATCATCATCATCATCATATACCTCTTGTGGATGGAGTCATTACCAACTTGGGAAGGAAAACGGAGCAGCTGTCCTCAGCTGACATCTGTTGTCACTTGGAAAAATTAGAAATCACAGGGAGCCTCACATGGTGAGATTTTTAAGCTTGGCAGTTGCTTCACCAACGCACTTGGCTCTCATTTGTCTAAGGAAAAAAAGAGAGAGATCTGTGTGTGTATGGAAGGTTTTAATCGCCGTGCATAATAAACATGCAGCCATCCAAATGCAACCACAGAGAAATATGTGCCAGGGTGCTTCAGCTGCATCCTTGTGATTTATACCCCAGTTGGAAGTTGTCAAAGAAACCAAGGAAAATGAACCGGTTCCTCTATTTGCCTGTTCCCTTAAACTTGATTTTTCTCATACAGGAAAAAAAAAATGCAATGGGAGAAAAACAGAAAGCCAGTTGAAGAGACTAGAAGCATTTGAAATGTGGATTTACAGATGGCTGTTACGTATAAGTTGGGTTGACAAAATCAGAAACGAGGAGGGGATAAGCCGCCTGGGAAAGCCAAGGGAAATCCCCCAAACCATAAAAAAGCGAAAGTTAGAATATTTTGGACATGTGATGCGACACTCAGAAAAGTACAGCATCCTTCACTTAAACCTCCAAGGAAAGACTGAAGACAAATGAGGTCCAGGCAGAAGAAGAACATCATGGCTTCAAAATCTAAGGGACTGGTTTGGACAAAACTCAGCAGCAAATTTTCACGTGGCTGCCGATAAAAATAGGATCGCCAACATGATCGCCAACGTCTGATGATGGATATGGCAGAAGAAGAAGAGGAAGAGAAAGAGGAAGAAGAAGAGGAAGAGGAGGAGGAGGAGAAGGAGGAAAAGGAGGAAGAAGAAGAAGAAGAAGAAGAAGAAGAAGAAGAAGAAGAAGAAGAAGAAGAAGAAGAAGAAGAAGAAGAAGAAGAAGAAGAAGAAGAAGAAGAAGGGGAGAGGAAGATCTGATGGAAATTGGGGAGATAGCGTTACATTTTATTTTATTTTTATTAATTTAAAAATATCTTCTGCTCAAGACTTTTTCAAGGGGGAAATAATAGTTGAAGGCACCACCACAGTGTTCCTTGCCTAGCCATTGTGGTAGAAAGCATGGGAGTCTTTCAAGGTTGAAGAACTTGGTAACAATAACTGCTTTGTTGTCCAGAAGAAAGACATCATGTATGCAGGAACTGGTTAATATAGAACACAGCAATCAAACCGTATAGTTTGATCAGCCCCAGAGCTTCCATCATAGTTTTTTTTTTCATCCAGCCTTTTTGATGCAGAAGGTTTTGCCTTTCCTTTTTCAACCTTGAGAGTCATATTTACCTAATGATTTTGCCTGACTTGAGATCTGTAAGTTCCTCTCTTGATAGCTTCAGCCTTTACATCAGAGTTCCCCAACCTTTCAGGGTTGGCGGCCCAGAGCAGCGGGGGGGAGGGGAAAAAGAGGGGACGGTTTTGTGGGAGAGGCAGGCGAGCACCAGTGGTGGGTTGCCCCCGGTTCGGACCGGTTTGCAAGAACCGGTAGTAAAACTGGCGGGAGGCCCCACCCACTGCCCCAGATGTCATCATTGGTGATCCCATTGCGAACCAGTAGTAAAGGTAAGTATAACACACACCAATGGCGAGCATCCATTACTCGCATGAGTGGGGCCACGAGTCCCATTCACGTGAGTGAGGTCCAGTTGTGAATAGGCTGTGGCCTGGTATTGCACTGCAGCCCACAGGTTGGGGACCTCTGATTTACATGATTTTCCTCTCCATTTCCTCTTTCACTTTTATCCCTGGATGCGTCAAGTACATCTCTCACCTCCCCACCCCAAATCCTCAGATTTTGGAAGATGAGAGGCCATTGTATTCCTTTTCTCTGAAGGAAAGAATGGAGTAGAAGACCAGAAAGGAGGAGAAATTCTTCAATTCCAGGTGAATAAAAAATAGAAGTTTCCCCACTCCTGAGGTCCCCTAGGCAGGAAAAGGATGGAAGTTTAAGAATTGAAATGGATAAGAAGACTTTGTCAGATGCAGGGGAGCTATTTAGCAGATTCTGACAGGTTCTGGAGAACTGATAGCAGAAAGTTTGAGCAGTTCAGAGAACTGGTAGCGGAAATTTTGAGTAGTTCAGAGAACCGGCAAATACCACCTCTGAATGGCCTCAGAGTAGGAGGGAATGGAGATTTTTCAATATCCTTCCCCTGAAGTGGGGTGGGAATGGAGATTTGCCATGCCCACCAAGCCACACCCACGAAGCCACACCATGCCCACCAAGCCATGCCCACAGAACCAGTGGTAAAAAAAAATGGATTTCACCACTGGCCCTGCCCCCATCTATTCTCTGCCTCCCGAGTCCCAGCTGATCGGGAGGGAATGGGGATTTTGCAGAATCCTTCCCCTGCCATACCCACCAAGCCACGCCCACCAAGCCAAGCCATACCCACCAAGCCATGCCACGCCACGCCCACCAAGCCACGCCCACAGAACCGGTTGTAAAAAATTTTTATCCCACCACTGGCCAGAAGGAGCTGAAATGGAAATAATAACAGACGGGATTTATAACCCCTCTTTCAACAATTCCATTTGCAACACCCATTTGCAAAGTCAAATCACTCCAGTGGCCAAATTTTGCAGCTTCGGTGCGTGCCTAAAGTTCTGACATTCTTTTTGCAGCAGTCGAGATATTTGTACCCCTTATGAGAGACTGTCTACCTGCTTGAAGCTGTGAGGGTTTATTTCTGGAAAGAAAGGAGTTCTGGGGAGACTTCCGGTTGGTGACCCGCGGCGATATGGCATTGAGTGAGTGACCGCTGCTCCTCAACACCATCAGTCACCGTGTTTTGGGGACCCCTGAGGGGCGTGGAGCCCAGAGAGCCCCACGGACGAGAGAGCGAGCCGGGCGAGCGTGAAAGCGGGCGCAAAACGCTGATCGCAAGACCAGGCGGCTCTGTCAAATCCAGCACGCGTGAGTCGGCCAAATTAATGGCCGACGCAAAGCCGCGGTAACCAGCAACCAGATGGAAGCAAGAGAGATCGGATGCTGCAGTGAGGATTGACACACACCTTCCCTGCATCGAGGAGAGAAGACATCAAGAAAGGGGCCGGTGAAGTCGGGCAGGAGCGTCTCACAAACGAGAGAGGCGGCGATTGAAAGTTTCCTGAGTATCCTGGCAGAGAGAGAGCACGACGAGCCGGCATCGAAATAAGAAAGGAAATCTGTATTGACAGTGTGCGTGCCAAGAGAGGATCGGTGAGAAAATCTAAGACCAGCATTTATTTCCTCTTTCCTTTTTTATTGTGGATATAAGCAGACCCAGCGGAGGTTGAAATTGGGTGGATCGAGTCTGGCTTTCTTTTTTGTAATGAACAGGAAGCTCAGCCATTAGTGTGACATGACAGAGGAACAATCTGCCTAGCGGTGGACAGTTTGGCAGCAAGAAATACCATAGAGTGCTGAACTTGGAGGAATGTCCTGAGCTTGCAGAAGACCAGAGACTGAGCAAAAAAGAATTGAGTATATCCCAAGAAGGAGAAAAAATTATATATATATATATAAAAATTAATTAATAATAGCACTTGAACTTCTAGATATTCTGTCTTCAGTATCCTGACTGTTAAAATTGAACATATCTTGACAAATTGATTTTTTCTTGGACTAGATAAAATTATACACTCTCAAGCTTTGATATTTTAAATCTTTCTATAAACTTATTTAGCTGCTTAGCATTTATAGTATCTACCAGTATTTTTATAGTATCTAAAATCACAATTGCATTTAAAATTAAATATTCAAAAATTTCTATTTATAGTATTTATAGTATTTAAGTATTTAAAAGTACAATATTTAGCCAAATTAATTGCTATATTGCTACATTCGATATATTGATTGTAAACTGTTGATTAACTGATATTTTGATTTATATAGTATTGAACTATTTAACTTATATTTATTAAGCCAATTTAATATTTAATACATTTAAATAATACACTGTGAGGAAGAGATTAGAATTACAGTATAGATATTGATATTGATTGCCCACCGGAAAATTAACTATACTTGTCTATAAATTTAGACGGAAAAAGTAGATACAATAACATATATATACAAATATACATTTATATAAAATAAAAATAAAAAAGATAATAGAGGCGCTAACTGGCAAATGAAAATTTGGTGTAATATTGATAGGATAATTAGAGAGCAAAAGAAAATTTTGAAAGAAATGACAAGCATGGCATCCACAGTGGGGAAAACAGGAAAAAAGACCCCCTCTAATCCCACTATAGCGACAACCTCTCCGGCGACACAAAAATCAACAGAAAGCCTGGCAATGCAAACTCTGCAAGCATCATTAACTTTGATCCAAGAAACGATGATGGCAATGCAGGAAAAACTGTTAAATAACCATGTTGAATTAAAATCAGACATACATGCATTGGACCAGAAAATGAATGATATCCAAACATCAATAGTTAATAATGAAGTGCGAATTCAAAAAGCTGAAACAAGAATTGACCAAACTGAAAAGAAATTAGATATTGTGGACCAAACATTAACGAGCCAAAATAAAGAGATTGAAGATACAATAATCCAATTGGAGATGGACCGGGCTTCCTTCTATTTACGATTTCAGAATGTTGTCGAGGACAAAGAGGAAGACCTAGGTGAAAAGATGGCGGAGCTGATAGCTGAGGCACTTCACCAAGACAAACAGGCGATAATTAGGGAGCTGGACGACGTATATAGAGTCCAGACTAACTATGCAAGAAGGAACAAGCTTCCTAGAGAAGTACATATTCGCTTCGCACGGAAAAAAGTTAGAGATATTCTTTACAACATGGCAAGGGATGAACAGATTACATACCGAGGAAAAGAAATAATAATTTAAAAACAGATACCAAGAAGAGTCCGGGAGATGAGGAAGGGATATAGATTTTTGGCTATACAGTTGAATAAAAGAAAGATACTATTCAGGTGGCTTCTCCCAGAAGGGATGCTAATAACCTGGCAAGGAAGAAAAATAAAAATAGAAAGCCTGAGTACAGCACAAGACTTCCTTGACCACTTAAGAGGTGTGGAAGAAGAGCAGGGGAGCAAGGAAGAACTAGAAACAGCAGTAGTGGAGGAGGAAGCCCTACACCAACAGAACACAAATGAAGCAACTGTAGAGGAGAAGACAGAAGAAGAAGAAGAAGCCAAAGAGAAGAAAGCAAGACCAGTAAGGGCCGTAAGAAACAAACAAGAACCAATAATCAGATAGAGATATAGAGATGAATGACTTGAAGCTAATATCTGTAAATGTTAATGGACTAAATGATTATAAAAAGAGGAAAAGAATATTACACATAAAAAAAGAAGAAAGTAAATGTTTAGAATATAAAAAATTTGGTCAAACATTTGATTCGCTGGCAGAGAAAAAGAAGAGGGGGGTGGCTATCTACGTAAAAAAAGGAATTGAAGCAGAATTGAAATTCAGAGATACAAAGTGTAGAATCCTTATGGTTGAAATTAAGAGAGGGAATTCCAAGGTATTATTAGTGGGCATTTATGCCCCGAATAAAAAACAGGGAGAATTTTTTAAGAAACTTCACGAACAATTAGTGAAAATGGCATATAATGAAATCTGTATGATAGGGGATTTTAATGGCATTGTGGATCCGGAGAAGGACCACAAGAGCAATAAAGTAAAAAAAAATAAAAGGACAAATTTACCGAGAGCTTTTTTTGAGTTAGTTGATGAATTGGATCTAATTGACATCTGGCGTACCTTGCACCCAAATGACAGACGATATACCTTCTTTTCAAACCCACAAAAGTCATGGTCCAGAATTGATATGGCATGGGTCAGTAGGAGTTTGGGGTTAGAAATTGGAACAGCTGTAATTAACCCAAACGATTGGGCAGACCATAATCCATTAGAGATTAGATGGAAGCCTGTTCAGAGAAAATACCAACGGAGGTGGAGGTTCAATGCTAAATTACTGGGCGACAAGGACTGTATACAAAAATTCAAAGAAGAAATAAATTTCTTTTTCAAGGAAAATGAAAATAAAGGCACGTCCCGTGCAATAGTTTGGGACACAATGAAGGCCTACCTGAGAGGAGTTGTGATTTCATACACCGCACATAAAAATAAACAAGAAAGGAAGACCCTGGAAGACTTTTTAAATCATATAGGAGAAGCAGAAAGAAAACTCCAAGATGATCCAGAAGATGAAGCAGGCAAAGAAAATTGGATGATGTGGAAGCATAAAATAAATATTATGGAGCAAGAAGAGTTGGCACAAAGAATGAAAAGAACGAAACAATATCTTTTTGAGAATACTAACAAATCGGGGAGGTGGCTGGCCTATAAATTAAAAAAGGAAAATGAAAAGGGAATAATCCATACTTTAGAGGACTCTAAGGGCAAATTATTGACTAACGAGGAAGAAAAACGAGATAGGGTGAGAGAATATTACGAATCTCTATATAAAGAAGGGGAGATATCGGATGACAAAATAGAAAAGTATTTGATAAAAGCAGAACTCCCACAAATAACTGATGAAGAGAAAGAAATGCTTAATAGAAAGATTACAATTGAAGAATTAAAAATAGCCCTCTCTAAATTGAAAAACAATAAAGCCCCAGGACCTGACAGATTTCCAGGGGAAATATATAAAAAATTAGAAGAAATACTCCAACCGAAATTAGTAGAAATTTTTAATGACGCACTGTTAGACCATAAAATTCCAGAGTCATGGAAAGAGGCGCATGTCACACTTGTGCCGAAAGAAGGTGCCGACCTAAAACAAATTCAAAATTACAGACCAATTTCGCTTCTAAATACGGACTACAAATTATTCATGGGCATAATTGCGGAAAGAATGAAAAAGATTTTAAATAATTGGATATATAAAGACCAGAACGGATTTTTACCGGGGAGACAAATTAGGGATAACATGAGAATTGTGCTAGATACGCTAGAGTACTATGAGGAACACCCCGGAAAACAGATGGCTCTGATTTTTGTCGATGCTCAAAAGGCATTTGACAACCTAAATTGGAAATTTATGATTAAACAAATTGAGATTATGAAATTCGGAACAAATTTTGAAATGATGATCAAATCCATCTACAACAACCAAAAGGCGAGTATCCTGGTGAATGGGGATAGGACTAAAACATTCCAAATTAGTAAGGGAGTAAGGCAAGGCTGTCCCCTATCCCCTCTATTGTTCATTCTGGCCCTAGAAGTCCTTCTACGGAAAATTAGAGCTAATGATGAAATAAAAGGATTGAAGATCAGGAAGGAGACTTATAAGACACAAGCATTTGCAGATGACGTAGCCCTAATCCTTGAAGACCCTATAGAGTCGGGACCTAAAGTATTGGAGGAATTAAGTAAATATGGAGAGGTGGCAGGCTTCATATTGAACAAAACTAAAACCAAAGTATTGATTAAGAACATAACTGAGAGTCAGCAAAACGAGATAGAAGAAGTATTAGGATTACAGGTTGCCAAAAAAATTAAATACTTAGGAATTTGGATTACATCAAGATGTTCGACCCTGAAAGACGATAACTATATTCCCCTAATTAGAAAAATAAAACAAGACCTAGATAACTGGAAAAAAATAAGTTTTTCACTTTTGGGCAAGATAGCCACAATTAAGATGAACATCCTCCCCAGAATATTATTTCTATTCCAAAATATACCAATAAATTTAGATAAAAAATTCTTTCTAGAATTAGACAAAATCATTAGAGAATTTATATGGGAGGGGAAAAAACCGAGATTTTCCATTAAAATTTTAAGAGGCAAAAGAGATATAGGTGGATTTGGACTCCCGGATTGGGAAACATACTATAGGTCAGCCAAGCTAGTTTGGATAAGAGATTGGATCACCCTGGAAAATGCGAGAATTCTTACTCTAGAAGGCCATGACTTGCAAAAAGGCTGGCACGCCCACATCTGGGAAATGGAGAAGAAAAAGAAGACATATTTCCATAGACATAAAATTAGAGATTCCTTGATACAAACATGGACCCAGATCAGACAAAAACACTACAAGAAAATCCCAAATTGGCTCTCAACGATGGAGGCCCTGACTCACCCAAATAGGTGGGAGAGGGAGAAAATGGCCAGATATAAAGATATTCTAGACGAAGGAGGGAGGCTTAAACCAAATGATACCTTACGAGAGCAAGGAATAACTTTAGATTGGTGGACCTACTCACAAGTAAAATCCAGATATCAGAGGGACAAAGAACAATACGGTCTAGAACCGGGACCAAATGGATTCGATAAAGTCCTGATGGGAACAAATAAAAAGATTCTGGCAAAATTATACAATTATTTGTTAAGCGATGAGAAGTTTGAAGATGTTACAAAGAATCAAATAATTGCATGGGAGAAAAATATAGGGTGCAATATAAATTTTGGGGAATGGGAGGAGGCATGGAATAGAAATCTTAAATTGACTAGAGCGGTGGCATATAAGGAAAATCATTACAAAATGTTTCATAGGTGGTACCTAGCCCTGGCCAGACTAGCGAAGATATATCCCAATATACATCCCAATTGTTGGAAATGCGGCCATGGCCAAGGCACCTTCTTTCACATGTGGTGGACATGCCCGGAAGCGAAAGGATATTGGAGTAAGATCAGGAGATGGTTACACGAAATAATTGGGGAAGATATTGAACTAACACCAGAGATTTTCCTCCTGGGAATAATAAAGAAGCCATATAGAAAGGAAATGACACATTTAATGATCCATATAATTACAGCCGCTAGATTGGCATACGCACAGTACTGGAAAGAGAAAATTCAACCACCAGAAGAGCTTACAATTAAGAAAATACTCGAGTGCGCAGAGATGACTAAATTAACATGAATTAAATGATGAAAAGTCAGTATACTATATGGTGTGGGAAAGGTGGTACAAGTGGTTGCATGATAAAATGGAAGAAAGATCAAAGGTGTGTTAAATATTGGTTAAAAGTGAGTCAAAATATCAACAAGTATCATTTATGTAAATAGTTAAAACACTGCATATCCGATACAAATTGAAAATGTTTATTATATTTATGTGTTCTACGTTATTGTTTGAATGATTGATTGTTTGTTTGTTTGTTTTATTTCCTTTTTGTTCTGTAAAAAATCTCAATAAAGTTTCTATAAAAAAAAAAGAAAGGAGTTCTGGGGAAAAAAGTGGAAGACAAGTCTCCTATGTTAGTGTCAATACTGACAGCGGAGGTGAGGCGTTCTCCAACATCCTTCAGCAAATGATTTATCCACCATTTGCAACCGGAAACTCATCCAAAACCACTCCTTCACTCATCTCCCTGTGTTAACAGAATAACAGAGTTGGAAGGGACCTTGAAGGTCTTCTAGTCCAGTGGTCACCAACTGGTGGTCCGTGGACCACTGGTGGTCCATGAGAAAATTTTGGTGGTCCGCAGAAAAATTATTTGCATTTTTTTAATATTGCACTAAATCAGGGGCCCCTGGGCCAGATACCTGAGATGAATGTTTGTGTTGCTGCAGAGAGTCTCCTCCTTCAGGGTCTTTTTATGTGGGTTGGAGGGGGACAAAAATTCCAACTTGGGGTCTGCTTCAGCCTCCTAGTGTGGGGCTTTGGGAAAAGGCTGGAGGGAAGTGCCGCTGGTGGCGAAGAGCTGGAGGGCCTTGTTCCAGTGGGACTGCATCATGGCCTGGAACTGACTGACCATCTCAGCCTGCTGAGCGTCCAGGCACCAGTACATGGCCTTGCACTCCTGCAGGTCTTCCCTCTGCTTGGAAAGCCTATGCTCAGTGAGGTGCTTCTGCTGAGCCTCCTTCTCAGTCAGATACAATTTGAACTGAGCCAGCTGCTTTGCCAACTCTTTCTCATGGTGGCTGCTTACCTCCAACAACTGCTTCCTGTTGGGGCCCTAAGGAGCCTGGGCAGGGAGGCGAGGAGTGACTGGCAGGGGAGGGGTGAGTAGAGGCCGAAGAGGTGCCCCTCGATGTGAGTGACATTGAGTTGGCCATCGAGTTGGCCATGCCCACCCAGTCACATGACCACCTAGACACACTCATCCACTCAGTCATTATTAGTGGTCCGTGGGATTTAAAATTATGAATTTAGTGGTCCCTGAGGTCCGAAAGGTTGGGGACCCTCATTCTAGTCAACCCCCTGCTTAATCAGGAAACCCTATACCATTTTGGACAAATAACTGTCCAGTCTCTTCTTAAAAGCCTCCAGTAATGGAGCATCACAACTTCTGAAAGCAAGCATTTCTACTGGTTGATTGTTCTCACCGTCAGGAAATTTCTCCTTAGTTCCAGGTTGCTTCTCTCCTTGATTAGTTTTCACCCATTGTTTCTTGTCTTGTCTTCTGGTGCTTTGGAAAATAGGTTGAGTCCTCTTTTTTGTGGCAGCCGCTCAAATATCATATCTCCCCTAGTCCTTCTTTTCACTAGACTAGCCAAACCCGATTCCTGCAACCGTTCTTCATATGTTTTAGCCTCCAGTCCCCTAATCATCTTTGTTGCTCTTCTCTGCACTCTTTCCAGGGCCTCAACATCTTTTTATAATGTGATGGCCAAAACTGGATGCAGAATTCCATGTGTGGTTTTACTAAGGCTTTATAAAGCAGCACTAACCCTTCACGTGATCATATCCGCTGTTATTAACCTGTGCCCACGTAGAATGGATTTCCTCCCACATGGAAAGCACAGATTTTGAGTACTCAGATCCAAATTAGCTAGCCTGTCAGACTTTGATGCTATCTCAAAATAAATGAATTTCCAAACTGCCAATCTTTAAGGAAATATTTTCTTTAATTGAGCACAGCAACCGGATCATGACTCGATGTGGACAAGACTGACCTTTTGCCCCCCAATCCCTCCCTTTCCGATCCCCAAGTCTCTGCTTCTCATTGGCTATCTTCCAAATCATTCTCCAGACTTCTTGTCTCATCATTTCCCAGGAATGTCTCCCCCCTCCTCATTTCCACGACAACCTGGCTTCAAAGGGATTTAGTAGGCAAAAGTTCAGAGCTTATCTCTCTCCTCTCTATGCCAGCGCCATCCTTCAATTTGCTCACTTGTGATGGTAGCAATAGCACTGAGACTTATATACCGCTTCACAGTGCTTTACATCCCTCTCAAAGCAGTTTATAGGATCAACATATTTCCTCCAACAATTTTGGGTCCTCATTTTACCCACCTTGGAAGGATGGAAGGCTGAGTCAACCTTGAGCCAATCAGGATCAAACTCCTGGCATTTGACAGAATTAGCCTGCAATACTGCATTCTAACAGAAGGGAGGGAGGGAGGGAGGGAGGGAGGGAGGAAGGGCAGTAGCAATAGCCCTTAGACTTATATACTGCTTCATACTGCTTTACAGCCCTCTCTAAGCGGTTTACAGAGTCAGCCTCTTGCCCCCAACAATCTGGGTCCTCATTTTACCCACCTTGGAAGGATGGAAGGCTGAGTCAACCTTGAGCCTGGTGAGATTCGAACTGCCAAATTGCAGTCAGCCAGTGATCAGCAGAAGTAGCCTGCAGTACTGCACTCTAACCACTGCGCCACTGCGGCTCATGATGCCGGTTGTATGTCAGACCTAGATGTGAACAGGCAAGGAGAAGCTAGAACTTGTAAAATCTTGGGGTAGCTTCTGCTAAAATATTCTGGGATGGCTGTTTGGCTCCCATTTTAATATTCCATGCATGAGCCTCGCAGTTAAACCTGCTTAGGCGGCACTCCTAAGCCTTTGGCCCTCTCTGAATCATAAAATATTACTTTTCTTATCTAAAGGTGTCAAAGATTTTATTGAATCTGTAGTTCAACACGGATAAATCTTTTGGTGGGCTCTTTTGACGGCTTTCCTTGAAGGCATCTTCAAATTGAATATTCTTTCTCTTGTTATCTTTCTCCGTCTGCTCGGCTGGCTTCAAATGAAAGGTATGCCTTTTTCATACTTGAATTACAAATCATATTCTATCAGTAGCTCCAAAGGGGAATGAGAAGCTATTGTTAGAGGTATTTCAAACATGGTGTTAGATGCTTTTTGATTTATCATTCCCTCTTTCTTTTGACAACCTGTTTTTGTAGAAGGCACTCTGACATCTGAAATATAACCTTCCTACAATACGGAGAATTTCCTCCCCATCTACGCGATGACAAAGTCAGTCTAAATGATAGCAAAACCTAATCAATCAAGGGTGTTACATGGGTTTTTATTTTATTTTATTATTTAAAAACCTAGGGAGTATAAAGGAAAAGGGGACATGAAGGCTGAGCCAAAACCTATTCAATGTTTTCATTAACATTCTTCATCTTTTTTTCTTTTCCAGAGGAAAAACACATTTGTTTTAAATTGCCATTACTTATTCTCACTTATAGTTAATTGCTTTGACAGTCGTTCAACAATACTATCCTGGAATCAAATCTAATGTGTTTTGCCCATTTACTTGTTTCTATTGATTGATGTTGAATGACATCTTCAAATGAAGCAAAGCATTATTGCAACAACATACCCGATACACAAAAACACGGTGTAGTGTAAAGCAGGGGTCCCCAAACCTTGGTCCATGGACTGGCACAGGGCCATGGCATGCCAACAACCAGGCTGCACAAACAAACAAAGCCCCAATTGTGGGATGCAGGCAGCATGCACAACCATGCTCCCTCCGATCCACAGAAAAACCAGCCTATGGAACCAGTCCCTAGTGCCCACAACATTGGGGGCCACTAGTGTAAGGGATAAGAGTCTGTAGAGATTCCCAGTCATCCAGGTCATGGTTGTCCCAAAGCAATAGGAATAGCATGTAGACTTATATACCGCTTTACAGTGCTTTATAGCCCTCCCTAAGTGGTTTACAGAGTCAGCCTCTTGCCCCCAATAATCGGGGTCCTCATTTTACCCACCTTGGAAGGATGGAAGGCTGAGTCAACCTTGAGCCGGTGAGATTTGAATTGCCGAATTGCAGCTAGCAGTCAGGAGAAGTAGCCTGCAGTTCTGCACTCTAACCACTGTGCCACTTTGGCTCTTGGGTGTCAAAGGTGGTTTTTCAGGAGGCAACTGGACTTTCTTGTTTTTTCTTTTGAAGATTTTTGTAAGGGGTAACATTTTGGAGTAAGACTAAGAAGAGGAGTCCTGGGTGCCCTCTGAGTTTGGTTGTTTTCTTGCAGATGTTTCATTATAGGTAACATCCAGGGGTGAAATTTGACTGGCTCAGAACGGTTCGGGTGAACTGGTAGGGACAATTTGAATCAGTTTGCCAAACCAGTAAAAATCACCTCTGGTTGGCCCTGCCCACACCTGCCCAGTCGCCCGGTTGCCGCTCACCTCTTCTGGCTGCTTGCTTGGCCCTTCCGGCTGCTTGCTCAGCCTTTCTGGCCACCTGTCCCTTTAAGGTAGTCCCCAGGAGGGAGGGAGCCAGTGGGGACACCATAAAAGGAGCAGTAGCTCCACTGTGAATGGAGGGAGAAAAGTTAGGCTTCTCTCTGCCACAGCATTCACCATGAGTCCTTCTCGTGCTCATTCACACATTTTTCCCTACCGGGTTCTGTGGGTGTGGCTTGGTGGGGGGGTCATGTGACTGAGTGGGCATGAGTGAAATCAAGTTGGCCAAGCCCACTCAGCCACAGGAACCCCCACCACCAAGCCAGGATCACAGAACTGGTAGGGGAAAAAATTTGAATGTCACCACTGGTAATATTTTATTTTTTATTTATTTTATTTCGAATTTATATACCGCACCTTCTCTCGAGGGACTCAGGGCGGTGTACAGCCAGATAAAAACATACAATACAAACATTAAAAAACAATTAAAAGGATATATATTAATTTGGCCCCGATTTAAGATAACAAACAATTAAAAAATTAAAAATGTGTTAAAAAATATGTTAAGCCAGCCCGGCTTGCTGAAAAAAGAAAGTTTTAAGGGCACGGCGGAATATCACCAGTGCTAGTCTTATTGGAGACCAAGAAGAGTCAAGTCCCAACTCAGCTACCGAAGCTCCCAAGGTCGGTTAAAGTCAAACATGCTCTTTCAGCCCAATTTGTCCCTCAGGGTCATTATGGGGGGGGATTAGAAAAGAGAGAGATACGTTTTGTTCCTGGAAAGGGAGGACAGAATATTAACCTAATAAATCAAGAAATATGAATATGATTCATGTTTCCTGACTGGATATAGCTATAAAAATTACTAATTCAGATAGCAGCAGCTGGTACAAAACAATCAAACACCATTCCGCTAAAATTAAAAGTCCCGGCTTGAAAATCAGCGGGAGTGATTTGTTCGTATTGCTTTTATCAAAACACGATTCCTATGGAATGTATTTACGACTACCATCGCGTGGCACCCATTGTTACGAGGTCAGCTCAGAGTGGGATCATCCGATGTGGTTTAGGTCAGAGGACTCTGAGGAGTTCCAAAGACAATTTGGTCTATTTAAACTTCTTGCTCACTTTCTGCATTCTTTCTAGAGCAGTGTTTCTCAACCTTGGAAGCTTGAAGTTGGGTGGACTTCAACACCCAGAATCCCCCAGCCAGCATTGCTGGCTGGGGGATTCTGGGAGTTGAAGTCCACCCATCTTCAAGCTACCAAGGTTGAGAAACACTGTTCTAGAGTCTCGACATCTTTTTTTACATCATGGCAACCAAAACTGGATGCAGGATTCCAAGGCATTATAAAGTCGTATTGAACTTCAACTTCTAGAATTTCTTAGCCAGCATGCTTATAGTTGCTAATGTTCAGAAACACCATAATAGAGTATGGGAAAATTGGAAACAGGAAAAGACACCCACAGATGAAGAAGTGATAGAAAAAGTTTTAGAATGTGATTATTACATAATTTGAAACAAATGTTATGAATGGCTTGAGACTAGAAATAAAGAACAATAAATACAGGGGAGAATCTAAAAATGTAAAATGTGTATATAACAAATATATAGAAATGTATAAAATTAAGGCTACTAGTGTTAGAAAATACAATGAAGAAAATGAAATAGTAAGAGAGAAATGGGGGGAAAGGTACAAAATGGAAAGAAGACCACTGAGAAACATTGGTTAAAAAGAGGATATATTTATATGTTGTACAGTATGTTATGTGTTTGTCATATTTTGTTATAATAAAATATTAAAAAAAAAAAAGTATGGGAAGCCAGAAAAGCGTGGAAGAGATGTACTACAACAGCATAACATTCACGCAATCCCGTGGTCACCTCGCCATTAGTGCAAGAACACCATGAATTTCGTTCTTCTTTGAGAAAAAAAATGTTCAAGGCAAATTCTCTTTCATCAATGCAAACAGGAACCTGAAGAATGTAAAATCCTTTGTGTTACACTACTTTGGTAACTGTAGAGGAGAATAAAACATAAACTATTAGAGTTGGAAGCGATCTTGGAGACCTTCTAGTCCAACCCACTGTTCAAGCAGGAGACCCTATACCAGGGCCCTGCAACCTTAAACACTCAGAGAGCCATTTGGATCCATTTCCCACAGAAAAGAAAACACCGGGAGCCACAAAAATTGATGGGCGTGGCCAACTCGACATCACTCACTTTCACCGTCACATGAACTCCCCTAACCACGCCTACCCAGCTGGTCATTAGGGCAGAGAACCGGTTGTTAAAAAACACTGGGAATCACAAAACCCTTTTGACATCACTCTCTCCCCCTCCCTCCCCCTCCCTCCCTCTCCCTCTCTCTCCCCCGCCCCCTCTGTATCTCTCTGTCTCTGCCCCAGCCGCTTCTCCATCCCCTGCTGTCGCCCTTACCTTCTCAGGCCAGGTGAGGAGTGACTGAGAGTGGAGGGGAGGGCGAGGGGTGGGGCCAGCCAGCAGTGGTATCATCCAACAGGGAGCCACAGTAGAGAGCCCAAAGAGCCGCATGTGGCTCTGCAGCCACAGGTTGCAGATACCTGTCCTATACCATGTCAGACAAGTGGCTGTCCAGTCTCTTTTTAAAAGCCTCCAGTGATGAAGCATCCACAACTTCTGAAGGCAAGCCGTTCCATTGGTTGATTGTTCTCATGGTCAAGGAATTTCTCCTAGATTGGATCTCTCTTTGATTAGTTTCCATTCATTGTTTCTCATCTTGCTTTTGGGCGTTTTGGAAAATGAATGGAGCAACCTATCAAAAGCTATTGGCAGCTATTAGGAAAACATTGCATGTAGCCCAGAAAAGCAGGAAGAATTGAGGAAGAAACTCAAGATTGTCCCATCTTGATTCTCTTTGGTATAAGAGGAAGGCAGAAGGAAATTCTGTTAAGCTTTCAAGATTTTGTTATTCTATTATATAACAGAGTTTCATTCATTCATTATAGTATTTGTTTCTTGATCTGGTTGACCTTGAAAGGTTGAGAATTACTATTCCACAAAAGTCAGGTCCACTAAGTTCAGCTGCTAAATGCCAGTTACCTGGGTCACCAAACTACAGCAGTCCAATATTCTCCGATTTCCTTTGGAACATGGAAAACATTTCATCAGAGTTGAACCTGAATAATCTTTTCACCAAAAAAACAGAGTCCTGGATGAATCTCTGGAGTGATTCTAGCTTGGTAGCGGGAAAGAAACCTAAACCTAGAAGCTTATGAAGCATGATTTAATCCCGTGGTGGTGAACCTATGGCACACGTGCCAGAATTGGCATGCTGTTCTGCCCCAGCTACGGACCCCAAAGAACACAGCACACACAAACTCTATACAAAGCTTATTTTACTCAAATAACTTAGTCTTTATCATTCAAAGGCTGTTAATGTACTGTCTTAACAGCCTACCAGAATTCTAAGATAAGGTAATCACAGTCTTACTAGAGATGGCAGAAAGCCCAGAAGCAATTTTGCAGACACGAAGGAAAGTGAACTAAAGTTGTTCTCTACAGCTTGTTGCAAGTGGCGTTCCTCCTTAAATAGGCTAAGGGAGTGGCCAATTAGCCCCAAGCCTTACTCTCGAGGAGACCTCCTCCTGAGGAGCCACTCCTGCCTTTTGGCAGCTCTGCGCGCCCGTGCATTGAGAAGAGGCTCCTCCTCTTCGTCCTCTTCACTTAAAGGAGCTTCTGGAGGTTCTGAAGGCCCTGGCTGAATCCCCACCTCTGGTACCACATCTTTTCCAGCCTCCTCACTGTCCGACTTGAGCGCCAGCTGCACAGGCTGCTGGTGGAGCACCACACCAGCCTCCTCACTGCCAGAATCATCTACAATCCGCACAGGCTGCTGATGGGCCACAACAGCCTGGTCATCTCCTACATAACTGAAAATGATTTTAACTCTTGTAAGTGGGGGCATAAGGGGAGGGGAAACACTGTTGGGCTTTCAAGATTCCCTTCCGGTAGTCTAGATGGGGGGTTTCCCAACCTTGGCAACTTGAAGATGTGTGGAGCAATTGCCAAGGCTGGGAAACACTGGTGGACATTGGTATTTTTGGCACCGTCGTTAAGCGAATCACTCCACTTGTGAAGTTAGTATCTCAGTTGTTAAGCGAATCTGGCTTCCCCTTTGACTTTGCTTGCAGAAGATCACAAAAGGGGGATCGCATGACCTCGGGATACTGCAACCGTCATAAATATGAGTCAGTTGCCAAGCGTCTGAATTTTGACCGTGGGGATGCTGTAATGTGAGTCATTTGTTAATTTTGTGAATTTTGCCACATTTTATGACTTTTCTTGCCACCGTTGTTAAGTGAGTCACTGCAGTTGATAAATTGGTCACCTGGTCATTAAGTAAATTTGGCTTCCCCGTTGACTTTGCTTGTCAGAAGGTCACAAAAGCGGATCTCATGACCGTGGGGATGCTGCAACGGTCATAAATGTGAAAAACGGTCGTAACAACACTTTTTTTGTTGTAACTTTGAATGGTCACTAAATGAACTATTGTAAGTCGAGGACTGTTTGTAATGGAGAGCCAAAGACTTTGCCATCTCTCTTCGGGACTGTGTGTTTGAAGCAGTGGTAAAATTCATTTTTTTTTACTACCAGTTTTGTGGGTGTGGCTTGGTAGGCATGGTATGGCTTTGTGGGCTTGGCAGGGGAAGGATACTGCAAAATCTCTATTCCCACCCTACTCCTGGGGGAAGGATATTGCAAAATCCCCACTCCCTCCCCAATCCGGGGGAAAGGATACTGCAAAATCTCCATTCCCTCTCCACTCCTAGGGGAAGGATATTGCAAAATCTCCATTCCCACCCCACTCCTGGGGGAAGGATATTGCAAAATCCCCATTCCCTCCCCACTCCAGGGGAAGGATATTGCAAAATCCCCATTCCCTCCTCACTCCAGGGGAAGGATATTGCAAAATCCCTATTCCCACCCCACTCCTGGGGGAAGGATATTGCAAAATCCCCATTCCCTCCCCACTCCAGGGGAAGGATATTGCAAAATCCCCATTCCCTCCTCACTCCAGGGAAGGATATTGCAAAATCTCCATTCTCACCCCATTCTGGGGCTAGCCAGAGGTGGTATTTGCCGGTTCTCCGAAGTACTCACAATTTCCGCTACTGGTTCTCCAGAACCTGTCAGAACCTGCTGGATTTCACCCCTGATTTGGAGACTTTCAAGTTCGAAGTTCCAAATTTCCAAACTTAGCCAGGTTCCCAAAGTTTAAAATGTTCTAAAAAAGCGGCCGACACAATGTGGTTGCCAGGTGCCTTTGCCACGTATCCTTCCTTTCAAGAAATATTTCAGAGTTTAGCTTGTTTACAATTCAGGCTGCCTTGCCTCTGCGTTTATCATGCCAGCCTGGTTGAATTTACAATGTGGTAGTAACTTGGGCTCTGAGAAACGCAGTTGAGTGAGCTGTATTGACTCCGTAAATCTTTCGGCTCCCCCCGTTCTTATAAATCTGATAAACCAAAGCGGCTCTTTGGAGGCCCAAAGAATCTAAATATTAAAGTAAAGCGGTGTGATGGAGTGGGCTTGTGATAACTTCGATAACGCTCCACTTCATTTCGCAAGCCAAGGCTATAGTTTATCCCAGTGTGAATCAGTTTAATCTCCTTCCTTGATCACCGTGTATCAAGGTTTTGGAAGTGCAAGGTAATAACGCTGCTAAATTTCTGCTGAATTGCAGGCTTAAAAGCTTTGATTTACAGAGGGCCAAAAAAAGAAAAGAAAAGTTACTTTCCCGGGGGGAAAAAAAAGTTGAGGATGTTGCAGAAAGCAAGCAAAAGATGTATGATTTGGTTTCAGGATCACATTATATCTCAGAGGGAACAGATATTATCTGGGGATTCAAATAAGCTATTGCCAAACTAACAGGAAGCTTGGATTTCTTATTATTTAAAGCACAACATTCATAGTTTCCTTCCAGTCCCCTGAATTCCAATATAGAAAGTTATTCTATAATTCCAATATAGAAAGTTATTGAAGTATGCTAACTTACAGTCTCTGTGTTTCAAAAGTTATCTTCCTCTGTTTTTTTTTTTAAAAAAGCTGCTTTCCTACGTTGTTCTGAGGCAGTGGTGGGTTTCAAAAATTTTTTACTACCAGTTCTGTGGGTGTGGCTTGGTGGGCGTGGCATGGCTTGGTGGGCGTGGCAGGGAAAGGATACTGTAAAGTCTCCATTCCCTCCCTGATCCAGGGGAAGGTTACTGCAAAATCCCCATTTCCTCCTGATCCGCTGGGACTCGGGAGGCAGAGAATAGATGGGGGTGAGGCCAGTCAGAAATTTTACTACCGGTTCTCTGAACTACTCAAAATTTCCGCTACCAGTTCTCCAGAACTGGTCAGAACCTTAGTTAGTTAGTTTAGTTAGTTTATTTGATTTGTATACCGCCCTACTCCCGAAGGACTCAGGGCGGTGAACAGCCAAACAATAAAATACATAGATACAAAAAATTTAAAAACCAGATAAAATCAAATTAAATCATTTTGGCCCAGACAGATTAAAACACCCCAATAATTTAAAAACAGATTAAAATTAACATATTTAAAAAAGGGAAGAGATTAGGCCAAGCCCGCCTGATGGAATAAAAAGGTCTTCACAGCGCGGCGGAAGGTGCGCAGATCCGGGATCCTCCGTATTTCCGGGAGGAGCTCATTCCAGATGGTAGGTGCCCCCACAGAGAAGGCTCTCCCCCTAGGGGCCGCCAGTCGACACTGTTTGGCTGACGGCACCTGGAGGAGTCCCTCTCTTTGAGAGCGTACTGGCCGGTGGGAGGCTATTGGTGGTAGTAGGCGGTCCCGTAGATAACCAGGTCCTAAGCCATGGAGCGCTTTAAAGGTGGTAACCAAAACCTTGAAGCGCACCCGGAAGACCACCGGGAGCCAATGCAGCTCGCGCAGGAGAGGTGTTACATGGGAGCGCCATGTCGCTCCCATTACCACCCGCGCAGCCACACTCTGCACCAGTTGGAGCCTCCGGGTGCTCCTCAAGGGGAGCCCCATGTAGAGAGCATTGCAATAGTCCAGGCGGGAGGTGACGAGGGCATGAGTGACTGTGCGTAACGAGTCCCGATCCAGAAAGGGACGCAACTGGCGAATCAGGTGAACTGATGAAAAATCCTCCCGGTCACGGCCGTCAAGTGCTCTTTTAAAGACAGCCGTGAATCCAGGAGGATGCCCAAGTTGCGAGCCCTCTCCGTGGGGGCCACTGATTCGCCCCCAATAGTCAGTGATGGCGTCAACTGACTATATCGGGACGTCGGAAACCACAGCCACTCGGTCTTGGATGGGTTGAGCCTGAGCCTGTTCCTCCCCATCCAGATCCGTACGGCCTCCAGGCACTGGGACATCACTTCAAGGGCATCGTTGGGGTGATCCGGGGTGGAGATGTACAGCTGGGTGTCGTCAGCGTACTGATGGTACTCCACCCTGAAACCATGGATGATCTCGCCCAGCGGCTTCACATAAATGTTGAACAGGAGAGGCGAGAGGACCGACCCTTGCGGCACCCCACATATGAGGGGCCTCGGGGTCGACCTCTGTCCCCCTGTCAACACAGACTGTGACCGGTCAGAGAGGAAGGAGGAGAACCACCGCAACACAGTGCCTCCCACCCCTAACTCTTCCAACCGGTGCAGCATGATACCATGGTTGATGGTATCAAAAGCCTCTGAGAGATTTAACAGGACCAGGACAGAAGAGCACCCCCTGTCCTGAGCCCTCCAGAGATCATCAACCAACGCGACCAATGCTGTTTTCGTGCTGTACCCGGGCCTGAAGCCCAACTGGAACGGATCCAGATACGTCGTTTCATCCAGGTGCTGGGGGAGCTGTTGCACAACCACACTCTCAACAACATTCGCCACAAAACGAAGGTTGGAGACCGGACGATAATTTACCAACATTGCCGGATCCAGGGAAGGCTTCTTGAGGAGAGGCCTCATCACCGCCTCTTTCAAGGCGGCAGGAAAGACACCCTCACTCAACGAAGCATTTATAATCCCCTGGAACCAGCCTCGTGTCACCTCCCGAGAAGCCAGCACTAACCAAGAGGGACACGGGTCCAATAAACAAGTGGTCGCGTTCAGTCTACCCAGAATCCTGTCCACGTCCTCAGGGGTCACAGGATCAAACTCATCCCAGATAATATTCTCAAGACCTGCCCCAGTCCCTCCCCCTGAGACTACCCAGTCGGAGTCCAGATCTTCCCGAATCTGAGTGATTTTGTCATACAGATATTGAACAAAATCCTCGGCTCTACCCTCCAAGGGGTCCTCCCGCGCTTCCTGGTGAAACCCATCTCTGTTCTGAGGATACTTTTGAAATATTTTCATTTTTGAGAGCTAGTTTCATCTAGTGATTAAGGCACTAAGCTAGAAACCTGGAGACCGAGAGTCTGTAGAGATTCTCAGTCATCCAGGTCATGGTTGTCATGGCTTTTTCAGGAGGCAACTGGACTTCTTGTTTTTTTTTTTCTTTTGAAGACCTTTTGCTTCTCATCCAAGAAGCTTCTTCAGCTCTGACAGGATGGTGGGGAATGGAAGGACACCTGTCTGCAAGGAATATAAATCATATAAATATAAATATCTTAACACAACCATGGTCTAAAACAGAGATTTCCAAAGTGTGGCTCGTGGCCTACATCTCGCTCTCCGGAAGATTCCTTCCGGCCCCACAGTTCCTCCCATGAGCTATGCTCCCTTGGATCATTCCCTTCTACCCCCCCCCCCCACACAAAGAACATAGAACATAGAATAACGGAGTTGGAAGGGACTTGAAGGTCATCTCGTCCAGGGGTGGGTTCTAAATTTTTTTACTACTGGTTCTGTGGGCATGGTTTGATGGTCATGTGACAATTCTACCACCACACTGCCTTTTAACACTGATCAGCTGTAGGGCGGCCCTTTGAAGCCCCGTGGCAGGAGTTTAAACAGTTTTTTTCCTTCTAGCCGATCAGCTGGGACTGGGGAGGCAGCAAATAGATTGGGGGTGGGGCCAAATAAAAGGTAAGAATAACACGGGGATGGGCAGGAGGGCTCAGCTCCCAAACAAACAGAACCGGTTTGGTGACGTCATATCGTCACCTCTACCGGCTTGGCCGAACTGGGCCGAACCGGGAGGAACCCACCACTGATCTTGTCCAACCTCCTGCTCAAGCAGGAAGCCCTATACCATTTCAAACAAATGCTCTCCAGTCTCTTCTTAAAAGCCTCAAGCGATGGGGCACCTACACTTCTAAAGGGAAGTTGTTTCACTGATTAATTGTCCTCACTGTCAAGAAATTTCTCCTTAGTTCTAAATTGCTTCTCTCCTTGATTAGTTTCCACCCATTGCTTCTTGTCCTGCCCTCAGGTGCTTTGGAGAACAGATTGACACCCCCCTCCCCCGTTCTTTATTGAAGCTCTTCAAATATTGGATCAAAGCTATCATGTCACCCCAGTCCTTCTTTTCACTAGACTGAACATACACAACCTGCAACCTTTCTTCAGAAAGAAAGTCCTGTCCAAACTGGCTCAGGGCCGGCTGGACAAGGAAGAGAAATCCCAGTGGAGGGTCACTTCCTTTGCCTGCATGGAGGAGGGAGGGGGGAACAATTGAAAATTTGAGAACTGGAAAAATAATTTTTCCCCGCCCTTGAATGTTTGCAAAATATCCAATGTGGCCCCTCAGACTGAAACTTTTGGAGACCGTTGTCTGAAGAAATTTGTTGTTTAGTTTAATTATCCATAATCACCAGGGCTTTCTCTGGAAACATCTGCATCATAGAACATAGAATAATAGAGGCTAAAACATATGAAGAACGGTTGTAGGAACTGGGTATGTCTAGTTTAATGAAAAGAAGGACTAGGGGAGACATGATAGCAGAGTTCCAATATCTCAGGGGTTGCCACAAAGAAGAGGGGGTGAAGCTATTCTCTAAAGCACCTGAGGGTAGGACAAGAAGCAATGGGTGGAAACTAGCCAAGGAGAGAAGCAATTTAGAACTAAGGAGAAATTTCCTGGCAGTTGGAACAATTAATCAATGGAACAACTTGCCACCAGAAGTTGTGAATTTATTTATTTATTTATTTATTTATTTATTTGTTTGTTTGTTTGTTTGTTTGTTTGCTTGCTTGTTTGTTTGTTTGTTTGTTTGTTTGTTTGTTTGTTTGCTTGTTTGTTTGTTTGTTTGTTTGTTTGTTTGTTTGTTTAAATTTCTATACCGCCCTTCTCCAAATAGGACTCAGGGCGGTGCACAGCCTAAGTAAAAACAAAGCATACAAAATTTAAAAAACAGTATTAAAATAATTAAATATTCTGGCCGTAAATTAAAACAACCCAATTTAAAATCAATTTAAAATTTAGCTCAAGCCAGCCCAGTTAGTTGAAATAAATAGGTTTTCAGGGCCCGACGAAAAATCCGGAGGTCTGTTATTATACGTAACTCTGTGGGAAGGTTATTCCAGAGGGTGGGCGCCGTCACAGAGAAGGCTCTCCCTCTGGGGGTCGCCAGCCGACATTGTCTGGCGGACGGCACCCTGAGGAGGCCCACTCTGTGCAAGCGTACTGGCCGGTGGGAGGCTATTGGTGGCAGAAGGCGGTCTCGTAAGTACCCCGGCCCTAAGCCATGGAGCGCTTTAAAGGTGGTCACCAACACCTTGAAGCGCACCCGGAAGACCACCGGGAGCCAGTGCAGCTCGCGCAGGAGAGGTGTCACATGGGAGCGCCTCGTCGCCCCCATAATCCCCCGCGCGGCCGCGTTCTGGACCAGCTGGAGCCTCCGGGTGCACCCCAGGGGGAGCCCCATGTAGAGAGCGTTGCAGTAGTCCAGGTGGGAAGTGACTAGTGCCTGAGTGACTGTGCGTAGAGAGTCCCGATCTAGAAAGGGGCGCAACTGGCGTATCAGGCGAACCTGATAAAAAGCCCCCCTGGCCACGGCCGTCAGATGGTCTTCTAGAGACAGCCGTGTGTCCAGAAGGATGCCCAAGTTGCGAGCCCTCTCCGTGGGGGCGAGTGATTCGCCCCCAATAGCCAGCGATGGTGTCAGCTGGCTATATCGGGATGCTGGAAGCCACAGCCACTCGGTCTTGGAGGGGTTGAGTCGGAGCCTGTTTCTCCCCATCCAGGCCCGCACGGCCTCCAGGCACTGGGACATCACTTCAAGGGCATCGTTGGGGTGGCCTGGGGTGGAGATGTACAGCTGGGTGTCATCAGCGTACTGATGGAACTCCACCCCGAAGCCACGGATGATCTCACCCAGCGGCTTTACATAAATGTTGAACAGAAGGGACGAGAGGACCGACCCTTGTGGCACCCCACAAGCAAGGTGCCTCGGGGTCGACCGCTGCCCCCCTGTCAACACAGATTGCGACCGGTCAGAGAGGTAGGAGGAGAACCACTGCAGAACGGTGCCCCCCACCCCCAACCCTGCCAACCGGTGCAACATGATACCATGGTCGATGGTATCAAAAGCCGGTGAGAGGTCTAACAGGACCAGGACAGAGGAGCAACCCCTATCCCGAGCCCTCCAGAGATCATCCACCAACGCGACCAATGCCGTTTCCGTGCTGTGCCCAGGCCGGAAGCCGGACTGGAGCGGGTCTAGATAGACAGTTTCATCCAGGTACCAGGGAAGCTGTTGCGCTACCACACTCTCAACAACCTTCGCAACGAAGTGAAGGTTGGAGACTGGACGATAGTTAGCCAAAACAGCCGGATCCAGAGAGGGCTTCTTGAGGAGGGGCCTCACAACCGCTTCTTTCAAAGCGGCCGGCAGGACCCCCTCACTCAAAGAAGCGTTAACAATCTTCTGGAGCCAGCCTCGTGTCACCTCCCGGGAAGCCAGTACCAACCAGGAGGGACACAGGTCCAATAAACATGTGGTCGCGTTCAGCCGTCCCAGGACCCTGTCCATGTCCTCGGGACCCACAGGATCGAACTCCTCCCAGATAACACTCTCAAGACCTGCCTCAGTCATCCCGTCCGGACATACCCAGTCAGAGGCCAGCCCTTCCCAAATCTGAGCGATTTTGTCATACAGATACTGCACAAAGTCCTCAGCTCGGCCCTGCAAGGAGTCATCCCGCGCTTCCAGATGGAGGAGGGAGCGGGTCACCCTAAACAGGGCGGCCGGGCGATTATCTGATGACGCGATAAGAGCGGCAAAATAGCTAGATTTCGCCGCTTTTATTGCCACTAGGTAGGTCTTAATATGAGACCTCACCAGTGTTCGGTCGGATTCGGAGCGGCTGGTCCTCCAACTACTCTCCAGGCGTCTTTTCCGGCGCTTCATCTCCCTAAGCTCCTCGGAGAACCAAGGAGCTAGGTGAGTTTGGTGCCGGGTCAGAGGCCGCAAAGGCACGACACGGTCCAAGGCCCCGGCAGCCGCACTATCCCAGGCGGCCACCAGGTCCTCAGCCGAGTCATGAGCCAGAGTCTCAGGAAATGGCCCAAGCTCCATCTGGAACCTATCAGGGTCCATCAGGTGCCTGGGGCGGAACCACCTGGTCCACCTGGTTGGAATGCTCCAACACTGGAAGTTTTAAAGAAGAGATTGGGTAACCATTTATCTGAAGTGGTGTAGGGTTTCCTGCCTAAGCAGGGGGTTGGACTAGAAGACCTCCAAGGTCCTTTCCAACTCTGTTATTCTATTCTAGAGTTGGAAGGGACCTCGGAGGTCTTCCAGGCTAACTCCCTGCTCGAGCCGGAGACCCTATACCATTTCACACCAATGGTTGTCCAGTCTCTTTCTGAAAACCTCCAGTGATGGAGCATCCACAACTTCAGAAGGCAGTCTGTTCCATTGGTTGATGGCTCTCACCGTTACTCCTTAGTTCTAGGTTGCTTCTCTCCTTGATTAGTTTCCATCCATCGTTTCTCATCCTGCCTTTTGGTTCTTTAGAAAGACGACTCCCTCGTATTTATTTATTTATTTATTTATTTATTTATTTATTTATTTATTTATTTATTTATTTATTTATTTTGTATACCACCCTTCTCCCAAAGGGACTCAGGGCGGTGAACAGCCAAAATTAAAATACATACAATACAAAAGTTAAGATAATTAAAAAAGATTAAATCAATCGGCCTCCCATTTTAAAACCCCAAGTCTATAAAATTTAAAAAATCCCATTAAAAACCCTTTAGGCTAGGCCGGCTTGTTGGAATAAATAAGTCTTCAGGGCCTTACGGAAGGTACAGAGGTCCGGGATCAGTCATATTCCAGGAGGTAGCTCATTCCACAGGGCGGGTGCCCCCACAGAGAAGGCTCTCCCCCTGGGGGCCACCAGCCGACATTGCTTGACCGATGGCACCCCGAGGAGGCCCTCTCTGTGAGAGCGTATTGGCCGGTGGGAGGTTATCAGTAGCAATCTTTGTAGGAGCCCCTCATTCTTGCTGTTGAAGCATCTCAGAATGCCCAAAGAGTGCTTAATAGCTACATATATAAAAACATGTCCGCATTTAATATAACAATATTCTCAGTAAGAACTGGATATGTAGAGGTGCATTTATCATTTGTCCTTGGTTAGAATCTGCTTTATTTTTAAATCAGGGATGGACACAACTAGTGGCAGTTTCAGTACAAGATTTAATTGTGATTATGTTTATTTTAGACATGAATAGATAAAAATAGATGAAATAGACGAAAATTGTAGAGATTACACTATCATTTTCATCTGTTCCCCAGCTTCACACAGTAAGAAATGTCAATTGTCAACAATTTGGTCAGAGGAGGCTTAGACAATTACAAAAAGATTGTGTGTGTGCTGTGTTGTGTGTTGTGTTGTGTTCTCTCTCTCTCTGTCTCTGTTTCTCTCTCTGTCTCTCTGTCTCTGTCTCTGTCTCTGTCTCTGTCTCTCTCTCTCTCTCTCTCTCTCTCTCTGTGTGTGTGTGTGTGTGTGTGTGTGTGTGTGTGTGTGTGTGTGTTGTAGATGACTTGTGGCCCAGGAACAAAATTCTGCTTGCTTCACAATAAACATAGAGCTGAAGCTTTGTTATTTTTTTATGTTGGCACCAAAAAAAAAAAAAAAAAAAAGTTTAAAGCATCTTTAGCTGCTTTTAGGTATATTTTAAATGCATTTGGCAGCTTTTGGGTTGGTCCTGTCCCATTGCAGTGCTGTGGTTTTCTTTGGACTGTTATTTTTAATTGTGCCCTACTTTGAATATCCTTTTCATTGAAACGTGGCCTTAAATTGCCCATATAAACAAATAAAGGGTATTAAAAGCAGTGAAGCTAGCAGATAAAGGATGGAAATTAAAAGCAGCAGTTCAACACACAAGCAGAGTTTCAAATACCATTGAAAGTCTAAAGAAAGCCTCTTAAATGTAGAGAGATAATTCCATAATTTATACATCTGTCTAATCCCTACCTTTTTAGATTCTACCATGAATGAACCAATCAAAGTTATTTTTTCTTCTCTTTTTTTGTCCCGAGTCCAAGTTTTGGTGCATTCCAATAAATATCGGTGGAATTTAACTTCATTCTATGAAGTCATAAAATGAAATTCCACCAAAATGTATTGCCATCTCATTTCTAAGCAAGCAAGGCCTCCTAATTATACAATATCAGTATGCTTGTATATTAACACCTATATTAAACATATACACAGATTCTTTTTTTTTTTTAATACATGAAGACTTAAATGTCCACAGTCCACAAACTGGTAAAAAAATATATTGTATTTTTTTCAAATTACACTTAGCACAACCCCATTTAGTAGATAGAGATAAAGTGTGAAATTTATTCATCCCCCACCCCAAAATGTTTTCTGCTGGTGTTCCGGGAGCTTTTAGCTGCTAACTTTAAGACAGAAGTATCTTTTTGTCCTGTGAATAAATTATAAATTAGCCCATGCAATAAAGTTCCCTTGCTGGTATGTCACCTTTTGTTGATGATAGTCTTGACTTTCGGTGGAGCCCTACCTGTTGCAAAGGGCAAATGAAATTTGCAACTAACAGAATAACAGAACATCAGTGTTGGAAGGGACTTTGGAGGTCTTCTAGTCCAACCTCCTGCTCAAGCAGGAAATTCTATACCATTTCAGACAAATGGCTGTTCAGTCTCTTTTTAAAGCCTCCAGTGTTGGAGCACTCACAACTTCTGGAGGCAAGCTGTTCCACTGGTTAATTGTTCTCACTGTCAAGAAATTTCTCCTTAGTTCTAGGTTGCTTCTCTCCTTGATTAGTTTCCATCCGTTGCTTCTTGTCTTGCCTTCTAGTGCTTTGGAAAATAGGTTGACCCTCTCTTCTTTGTGGCAACTCCTCAAATATTGGAATACTGCTATTATGTCACCCCTCATCCTTCTTTTCACTGGACTAGGCATACCCAATTCCTGCAACTGTTCTTCATATGTTTTAGTCTCCAGGCCTTTAATCACCATTGTTGCTCTTTTCTGCACTCTTCCCATTGTCTCAACATCTTTTTTGTAAAATGGTGACCAAAACGGATGCAATATTCTAAGTGTGGTTTTATCAAGGCCTTATAAAGTTGTATTAACACTCTGTGTGATCTAAACATGTTGTACTAATACCATAATACAAAATGAAGATCTTTGATGAATAGCTTTTTTATTCGTTTATAATATAATCTTCAAAAATATAAAAGAAAATAGTAGGAAGATAGGGGAGGGAAAAGGAAAGGGGAAGGTGTAGAAAAGAAGAGACAAGGGAAGAAAAAGCATTGACTTCTGACTCCCTTTGGTGCAATAAAATAAGATAATAGCATCAAAACACAACTTTTTACTTTTATGTAATAATATAAACTAGCCATTTTTATAACAACAAACCTATCTAATTGGTAAAACCCAAGATCAAAGTTTCATTTTTTTCCACCTCAAGCATAAAGTCCAAGAGTGGTTTCCAAGTAGAAACAAAAGTAATTGCAGGGTGTTTTTTTTTAAGTCCTTCCGATTTTGTGCATAAAGTAATCTTGCTGCCATCAACATATATAACATCAAAGTTCCAAAAAATAATTTCATCTTCTGTATTAAGATGTGAATCCTACTCCAATATTTCTTTGCTTTGTCACATGTCCACCATAAGTGATAAAAGCAGTGGTGGTATTCAATTTTTTTTTACTACTGGTTCTGTGGGTGTGGCTTGGTGGGTGTGGCATGACTTGGTGGGCATGGCTTGGTTGGCATGGCAGGAGAAGGATACTGTAAAATCCCCATTCCCTCCCCAGCCCACTAACCTGCTTTTCAGCTCCGTTTTCCTGTGCAGGGCAACAAAAGAAGACCCAGCCGATCAGCTGGGACTCCAATCAGTTGAAACTCTGATCAGCTGGGACTCCGATCAGCTGGGACACCGATTGGCTGGGACTCCGATCGGCTGGGACTCTGATCAGCTGGGACGCCGATCAGCTAGGACTCCGATCAGCTGGGACTCTGATCAGTTGAGACTCCGATCAGCTGGGACTCCGATCAGTTGAGACTCCGATCAGCTGGAACTCTGATCAGTTGGGACTCGATCAACTTGGACTCCGATCAGTTGAGACTCCGATCAACTGGGACTCCGATCAGTTGAGACTCCGATCAGCTGGAACTCTGATCAGCTGGGACGCCGATCAGCTAGGACTCCGATCAGCTGGGACTCTGATCAGTTGAGACTCCGATCAGCTGGGACTCCGATCAGTTGAGACTCCGATCAGCTGGAACTCTGATCAGTTGGGACTCGATCAACTTGGACTCCGATCAGTTGAGACTCCGATCAACTGGGACTCTGATCAGCTGGGACTCCGATCAGTTGAGACTCCAATCAGCTGGGACTCCGATCAATTGGGACACCGATCAGCTGGAACTCTGATCAGCTGGGACTCCAGTTGGGACTCCAATCAGCTGGGACTCCGATTAGCTGGGACTCCGATCAGTTGACTCTGATCAGCTGGGACTCCGATCAGCTGGGACTCTGATCAGCTGGGACTCCGATCAGTTGAGACTCTGATCAGTTGAGACTCCAATCAGCTGGGACTCCAATCAGTTGAGATTCTGATCAGCTGGGACTCAGGAGGCAGTGAATAGATGGGGGCAGGGCAAGCCAGAGGTAACGGTTCTCCGAACTACTCAAATTTTCCGCTAACGGTTCTCCGGAACCTGTCAGAACTGACTGAATACCACCTCTGGATAAAAGGTTCTCTTCTTTACATTTGTATTTCCAACATAATTTGAAATACCTTTGATAACTTGATGATAAAAATCGATTCCTATTGAATGGATACAAATTTTTATTTATATTGGTAAGTCCAGGGTGGAAGGAAATTTCATCAGACTCTCCTCTCCCCCAACAACTTGCATTTAATTTAATCAAAAAAAGAAAGATGGAATAAGAAAATTATTTAAAGCAAAGACTGTTGTAGGCAGAGAAAAACTCATGTGTTTTTTTTTTCTACCAGTTCTCATTCAATCAAATCAAGTGATTTAAAAAATCATTAGAAACTTCTTTCAAAGCACAAAGGAATTTTTTTGGGGGGGAAGGTGGCAGAATATTATATAATTTCAAGAATATAAAGTCTTGAAATTATTTAGCTACACATTCAGCAAGATGTGTGCAAAACTCCCAGCTCCATAATGGGAGTCTAACTAAATTTAAGCAAGGATGTCTCCTTTGCGTATGGCGTATTCTACAGTGAGGCAAATTCTAGACATTTGGAATATAGTTTCACAAAAAGTTCTGAAACCAATTAAAAATAATGGATGAAAGCACTTAAACAGAAGTGACCAACAATCCTTAACATTCAATGTAATGAATAAATATCTAAATTGAGGTTAACGGGGACACAAATGGAAGGGAAGGATGTGTTACTAGAAAGCTTTCCCACGGTGCTTTTGATTCATACTTAATCATTGTTGTTTCTATCCTATTTCTCTTTTGTAGAGAAAAGGGAAGAAAGGGAGGGAGCAAGGGAGAAGAGTGGAAGGAATGGAGAAAAGGGAGGGAAGGGGAAGAGGATGAAAAGAGGGGAAAGGAAAGAAGGAAGGAAGGAAGGAAGGGTAAGAGGAAGGAAGGAAAGAAGGGAAGAGAGGAAGGAAGGGAGAAAAGTGGGGGAAGGAAGGATATGAGGGAAAAAGAAAAAGGATGAAAGATGGAGAGGATGGAAAAAGGAAGGAAGGGAGGAAGGAAGAGAGGAAGAGAGGAAGGAAGGGAGAAAAGTGAGGGAAGGAAGGAAGGGTATGAAAGGAAAAAAGGAGGAAGATGGAGAGAATGGAAAAAGGAAGGGAGGGAGGGAGGGAGGGAGAAAAGTCAGGGAAGGAAGGATGAGTATGAGGAAAAAAGAAAAAAGAAGGAAGATGGAGAGGATGGAAAAAGGGAGGGAGGGAGGGAGGAAGAGAGGGAGGAAGGGGGAAGGAAGGAGGGTGGGAGGGAAGGAAGGGAGGAAAGGGAGAAGGGAGAAGGATAAAGAGGTAGGCAAAGCAGGCATAAGAAAGAGAAAGTGGAAGACAGGATATAAATGAAATCTAAAAGCTAGTTTAAAGCTCCCTGAGAATACGATTGGAAATAAGAGATCATCTCTTTTGCAGATTTTGTGTGGCTGGGACTTCTGTAAGTTGCAAGGAAGATTTGGAGCACAAATTTAAGGCTGTTGGAAGACTCCTGAAGGAAGCAAATGAAATTTCAAGAAGGCCGACAATAGGTTTTGGGAAAGACTCTTCATTCTCTAACTCCCTCTGTGCATCTGTTTACCTAGGCTTCAATTTTCCTTCATCATTTTATTTCTCTGTAATGTTTCTTCCAGGCAGGGGGTGGAGATGGAGGCCCATTTCTTATTCAGAGCCAGCCCTGACATTTTGCCAAAAGGGAGACTGCATTACCCATCTCTTTCTGAATCCTCTCTGACAACTGAAAGGGGATGAGCAGGCCAGAGCCTGGAATAAGATTTATCTAACACCTGTGCTGAGTTTGCAGTTTTGTTCTCTGTTGAGCTGCTGGCTACTGTAACAGGGGAGAGAGAGGGGGAGGGAGGGAGAGAGAGAGTACAGGGGGAGAGAGAGGGAGAGAAAAGAGGAAGGGAGAGAGTAAAAGAGAGAGAGAGAGAGGAGAGGGAGAGAAAGAAAGGGAGAAGGAGAGAGAGAGGGAGAGAGGGGGAAGAGTGTGTGTGTGTGTGAGAGAGAGAGAGAGGCGACGGAGAGCGGGGGAGAGAAAAGGGGAAGGAGAGAGAGAGGGAGGGAGAGAGTAAAAGAGAGACAGAGAAGAGAACGGAGAGACAGGGAGAAGGAGAGAGAGGGGGGGAAGGGAGAGTAAGAGAGAGAGAAGAGAGGGAGAGAGGGGGAGAGAAAGGGGAAGGGGAGAGAGAGAGGGAGGGAGAGAGAGATGGGAAAGGGAGAGAATAAGAGGGAGAGAGGGAGAGAAAGGGAGAAGGAGAGAGGGAGAGAGGGAGAGAAAGGGAGAAGGAGAGAGGGAGAGAGGGGGAAGGGAGAGAGTAAGAGAGAGAGAGAAGGAGAAATGGAGAGGAAGACTAGGTAACATCATCAATCATTAAATAATCATTAAATAATCTTCAGGAAAAAACCAAATGAGGATTGAAATGAGGACCCCTCATTTCAACCCTGAGCTACAAATATTCTCCTTTATTTATTTCATTTATTTATTGGTTAGAGTTATTTGTTTCCAAAGGGTTCCTTAACCCCCCCCCCTTTTTTTTTTAAAAAAAGGAAGAGAACTAATGGGTTTGTCAAAAATGGATCATGTCAGACGAACCTTAGGTCATTATTTGACAAAGGAACTAAATTAATGGACCAGTGAAATGATGTGGACATAGTAAACTTGGACTTCAATAAGGCATTTGACAAAATAGACCAATAGGCCTACCTCATGGTAAGATAGAACAATGTGGGATAGACAGTACCACTAAAAGATGGATTCACAACTAGCTGACCAACCTCACTCAATGTGTAGTCCTCAATGGAACCGCATCTATATGGTGGGAAATATGCAGTGGGGTACCCCAAGACTCTGTCTTAGGTTCAGTACCCTTCAATATCTTCATAAATTATTTAGATGAGGGGATGGAAGGGGAGCTCATCCAATTTGCAGACAACACCAAACTGGGGGAATAGTCAGCACTTTAGAAGATAGGTCCAAGAGCCAGGAAGATCTTCCTAGACTTGAATACTATTGAATACGTAAAAGTAAAGATTCCCCTCACACATATGTGCTAGTTGTTCCTGACTCTAGGGGGTGGTGCTCATCTCTGTTTCAAAGCCGAAGAGCCAGCGCTGTCCGAAGACATCTCCGTGGTCATGTGGCCAGCATAACTAAATGCCAGAAGCTCATGGAACGCTGTTACCTTCCCACCAAAGGTGGTCCCTATTTTTCTACTTGCATTTTTTGCATGCTTTCGAACTGCTAGTTTGGCAGAAGCTGGGACAAGTAATGGGAGCTCACCCTGTTGCATGGCACTAGGGATTCAAACCGCTGAACTGCCGACCTTTCAATCGACAAGTGCAGCATCTTAGCCGCTGAGCCACCGTGTCCCACTATTGAATACCATCCAACAGATTTTACATTTAGGCAAGAAAAACCAAATGCACAGGTATAGAAAAATGGTAGCAGTAATTGTGACAGGGATCTAGAGGTCCTAGTGGACTTAAGTATGAGCCAGCAGTGTACCGCAGCTGCCAAAAGGCTCATACAAGTCCTAGGCTGCACCAACAGAGTCATAGAATCAAGATCATGTAAAGTGTTAGTAAAGCTTTATACTGCTTTAGTAGACCACATTTCGCATCCAGTTTTGGTCACCATGGTGTAAAAAGAGGCTGAGATTCTAGAAAAGAAAGAGCAACAAAGTGGATTAGGAGACTGAAAGGTTAAAGTGTATGATGGATAGTTGAGGGAGCTAGGTATGTCTAGTCCATGATGGATGGTTGAGGGAGCTAGGTATGTTAGTCCACGATGGATGGTTGAGGGAGCTAGGTATGTCTAGGCCACGGGTGTCAAATTCGTGACATCACATTGCCATCACGCGACATTTCGTGACTTTTCCTCCTTCGTGGAGCTGGGGTGGGCGTGGCCTACACATGACACATCTGGCCTGCAGGCCGCCAGTTTGACACCCCTGGTCTAATCTAACAAAAAAGTAAGATTAGGAGTGACACGATAGTCATCTTCCAATATTTGAAGGGCTGTCACAGAGGTGAAAGAGTTGACCTATTCTCCAAAGCACCAGAGAGAAGGACAAGAAGTTAACGGATGGAAACCGATCAAGGAGAGATCCAACTTAGAACAAAGGAGAAATTTCCTGACAGCGAGTTTACAAGAAGGGAAGTTCAGGCTAGGTTATATGAGCTGTCAGCCAGCGAAACGAGCTGCTCTATAAGGCGTTGAGTTATCTTTCCTTGGGGGTCTTCTAAACGTTCTTCTATCAAAATGCTTTAGTGGAACTGGCATCGAACAGGTGCTTCTATTAGATAACGTCCAACGTTCTTTCCTGCTATGAATCTATATCATCTAAAATGTTAACTTTAGGCCAACTGCAAACCCTTGAAAGCCAACAAGTTTATGCCTGCCTTTAGCTAACAAATTGTGGGTCTGTGCTCTACCTCCCACAAGGATTCCGCAATGCAGTGTACCATTTCAAAACAATAAAGTAGACCTAGCATCTTGTTCCATTCCAGCTAAGATGTAGAATTGCTGTGGATGCACAAACTCCATCCACTTGGATAAGGCAGGCAATCAAGAAAGACTGATCTATTCACCGCAGCAATGGTGTACTTGCATTTACAGAGAAAATTTAAACAGAAACAGATTAAACAGATTAACAGAGTTGGAAAGGACCTTATAGGTCATCTAGTCCAAACCCCTGCTCGAGCAGGAGAACCTGCACCATTTCTGACAAATGGCAGTCCAATATCTTCTTGAAAGCTTCCAGTGATGAAGCTCCCACAACTTCTGAAGGCAACGTCTGTTCCATGTGTTGATTGTTTTCACTATCAGGAAATTCCTCCTTATTTCCAGGTTGAATCTCTCCTTGATCAGTTGCTATCCATTATTCCTTGTCTGGCCTTCAGGTGTTTTGGAAAATAGCCTGACCCCCTTCCTCCTCTTTGTAGCAGCCCTTCAAATATTGGAAGACTGCTATCATGTCTCCCCTGGTCCTTCTTTTCACTAGACTAGCCATGCCCAGTTCCTGTAACCATTCTTCATATGTTTTAGTCTCCAGTCCCCTAATCATCTTGGTTGCTCTTCTCTGCATTCTTTTTAGGAGTCTCAACATCTTTTTTATAGTGTGGTGACCAAAACTGGATGAAGTACTCTAGGTGTGGTCTTACTAATGCTTTATAGAGTGGTATTAATACCCACGGGTGAAATGCTCCCGGTTTGGACTGGCTCGGGCAAGTAGGTAGTGATGGCAGCGGGAAGTTCGGAGAACCGGTAGCAAAAATCCCTGCCCCCGCTCCTCATGCCCAGCTGAGCCGCGTGATCATCAGAGCCTTTTTTTTCTTTTAAATGGCTCTGAATCCCAGCTGAGTTGCCTGCTAATTAGCTGCTGGTCGCAATGCTGTAATACCTGCAATCCATTGCATCAGCAAGCAACTGAATCTTCCTACCTGCAATCCTTTAAGACTTGTGGACTTCAACTCCCAGCAAAGCTTGCTGAGGAATTCTGGGAGTTGAAGTCCACAAGTCTTAAAGTTGCCAAGGTTGGAGACCCCTGTTCTATTGGGTAAGTTTTTCCCCCCTTTGGGAGCTTTAAAAAAAATAGTTAATTGGGGTTTTTTTTAGTTGTTCTTTTTTTAGATCTAGCCATTTAAAGTTTAGGAAATTTTAAATTTAGCTGCTTTTATATAAAAATAAAAATAAATTAAAATAAAATATTTGTGCAGCTTTCTGAGATTTAGTATGTTTCTGTAGTGTTTCACGCTAACTACACAAACACAAAATCTCACAAAGCTGTATGTGGAATTTTGTGTGTGTAAAGTGTGAAAGTTGGTTTTTTGGGCTTTTTGTGGCTGTATGAGGTTCCTGCTTGTTGTAGGGGCCATTTTGGTTCTAGCACAGCTGCTTTTACATTGTGGATGAGCCAGTTGTATTGTGTTGTGTTGTGTGTATGTAAAGTGTGAAAGTTGTTTTTTGGGCTTTTTGTGGCTGTGTGAGGTTCCTGCTTGTTGCGGGGCCATTTTGGGTCTAGCACAGCTGCTTTTACATTGTGGGTGAGCCAGTTGTGTTGTGTTGTGTTGTGTAGGTTAAAAAAGGGCAAAGAAGTGACATTGACTTGGCCACGCCCACCCAGTCAGCTTACCACCAAGCCCCGCCCACTAATTAAGCCACAGCCACAGAACCGGTAGCAAAAAAATTTAGATTTCACCTCTGTTAATACCTCATTAGATCTTTATTATATCCCTCTGTTAATGCAGTTTAGGATTGCATTGGCTTTTTTGGCTGCAGCTGCACACTGTTGGCTCATATTTAACTGGTTGTCCACTAAGACTCCAAGAAGAGAGGGTCAACCTATTTGCCACAGCACCTGAAGGCAGATCATTAAAGAGAGATCCAATCTAGAACTAAGGAGAAATTTCCTGACAGTGAGAACAACTCATCAGTGGAACAGTTTGCCTCCAGACATTTTGGGTGCTCCATCACTGGAGGTTTTCGAGAAGAGATTGGACAGCAATTTGTCTGGAATGATATAGGGTCCCCTGCTTGAGCAGGGGATTGGACTAGAAGACCTCCAAAATCTCTTCCACCCCTATTATTCTATGTTCTAAATAAAATAAAGCTTGCTCCTGGGGAGGAAAGCTATGGTAAATCTAGACAGCATACTAAAAAGCAGAGACATTACCCTGCCAACAAAAGTGCCTATAGTCAAGGCCATGATTTTCCCAGTTGCAATGTATGGCTGTGAAAGTTGGACCATAAGGAAGGCTGAGCGCCAAAGAATTGAGGCCCTTGAACTCTGGGGCTGGAGAAGACGCCTATGAGTCCCTTGGACTGCAAGGCGATCCAACCAGTCAGCCCCAGTGGAGATCAATCCTTATGGCTCTTTAGAAGGCCAGATCCTGAAGAGGAAACTCAAATACTTTGGCCACCTAATGAGAAGGAAGGACTCCCTGGAGAAGAGCCTAATGCTGGGAACGATGGAGGGCAAAAGAAGAAGGGGATGGCAGAGAACGAGGTGGCTGGATGGAGTCACTGAAGCAGTTGGTGTGAGCTTAAATGGGTCTCCTGGGGGTTGGTAGAGGACAAGAAGGCCTGGAGGAACATTGTCCAGGGGGTCGTGATG
>NC_142076.1:6193100-6258100 GCF_059756535.1 Pantherophis guttatus
ATCTCTAAAGCCCTATCAAAAAAATAGCTGTCTTTTTAAGTGAGCAAAATTTTCCATTTTCTCTTCAACGTATTAATATTAAGATACAATCATGGGGGCGGGGAGGGGTTTGGGGGTGAGGGAGAGCAGAGCTTTAGAATGTATCTCTGTGGTGGGAAGCAACAAAAGAAAAGTTAAAAGCAGTAATTTAGGAAACTTAAATGTGACACTGTATGATAGATGCGAGTTCGCAAACCAGGGAAATGAGAAACATTAAAATCATATATTAGAATAGATCAAAGTCCACATAACCAGTTTATGTCAGCAAGTTTCTTTTGATATGTCAGCCCCCGAAGAGTGAGAACTCAAGTAGACTTTGAAGATGCATTTTCAAATGGGTACACTTATGTTTGAGAGCAAAATTAGGCCAGTGAAAAACAAAAGCAAAGAAGGTTTTATTCCTCTCAGTTTTTTTTTTAAATGATTTTTTTGGGTTCCTATGTTCATCAAAAGGGACACGGTGGCTCAGTGGCTAAGACACTGAGCTTGTCGATCAAAAGGTCGGCAGTTCAGTGGTTCGAATACCTAGTGCCATGTAATGGGGTGAGCTCCCATTACTTGTCCCAGCTTCTGCCAACCTAGCAGTTCGAAAGCAGGTAAAAAATGCAAGTAGAAAAATAGGGATCACCTTTGGTGGGAAGGTAACAGTGTTCTGTGTGCCTTTGGCATTGAGTCATGCTGGTCACATGACCACGGAGACGTCTTCGGACAGCGCCGGCTCTTCGGCTTTGAAACAGAGATTAGCACCACCCCCTAGAGTCGAGAACGACTAGCACATATGTGTAAGGGGAACCTTTACCTATGTTCATCACTGAGCTACACATCATTCCCAGCTGTGTCTTTCTGGAGATGGTAACATTATGAGAAAATTCAGAAACATTGATGTACTTGATGTACAACATAAGTTGCTGTTACACATTGATTTAATAGGATACATCAGGTTTAGAGAGTGTAAGGTGGACTGTATTTTATGAATGTGATCTTCTCTTCTGCAGGGTGTCAAAGAAAACATATACTTCAAATCATATATCCTGTGAACGCAAGCTAAAATGCATCAGATTGAAATTATCCTTGCAGAAAACATCCACATCTACAGCGTAGCTGAAAGAAAGACCCTCCCCAAACAAACAGATTGGTGACCTGGAACCATTCCCTCCCTTCCTCCTCATGCTTAAAACATAGAATCAGAGGGCTGGAAGCAGTGGTAAAATCTAAAATTTGTTACTACCGGTTCTGTGGGCGTGGCTTGGTAGGGAGGGTAATGTGACTAGGTGGGCATGGCCATTTTTTTTTTTTTACTTTTAAAACCATTTTTTTACATGTAAAAAAATGCTTTCAAAAGGCTCTGACGATCCCAGCTGAGTTGCCTAATCGGCAGAAGGCAACTCAGCTGGGATCGTCAGAGGCATTTAAAAGAAAAAAAGGGTTTTTTTCTTTTAAAAGCCTCTGATGATCCCAGCTGAGCCGCGTGATCATCAGAGGCCTTTTTTTTTTACTTTTAAAAGCATTTTTTGGCTGAAGAGGTTGTAGAAAAAATGCTTTTAAAAGTAAAAAAAAAAAAAGCCTCTGATGATTGTGCTGCTCAGCTGGGCATGGAGAGGGGAGGGGCAGGGATTTTTGCTACGGTTCTCCAAACCACCTGCCTCCATCACTACCAGATTGGGCGATCTGGTCTGTATCAGGAGCATTTCTCCCCTGGCTGGAAGGAACCTGGAAGGGACCTTTAGTCCAATCCCCATCTCAGTCAAACGGTTGTCCAATCTTTTCTTTTTAAAAACTCCAGCGATGGAGAACTGGAGCAGTAAAATATTCCATTGATTAATTATTGTCACTCTCAGGAAATTTCTCCTTAGTTCCTGGCTGGATCTCTCTTTGATAAGTTTTCATCCATTGCTTCTTGTCCTACTCACAGGTCCTTTGGAGGACAGACCAACCTCCTCTCCTCTGTGACAGTCCCTCAAGCAATGGAAGATTATCAGCGCTCTTCCCAGCTGCGGAGAGACGCGGAGGAAAAACTTTCTTCATTTACTCCACCAGCTCACTCCCCCCCCCTCCAGACATCCAGACAGTTCCCCCCTCCCCCCGTTACAATGGCAGCCAAGCAAGCAAGCAATAAAAAGGCGAAGGCTGACACACAGGACTATCACGTCATCTCTAATCCTTATCTTTGATAAGGCTAGGCATACCTAGCTCCCTCAACTGTCCATCATGCGATTTAGTCTCCAGGCCGTGCTCAACAAAGAATGTTCTTTCTGTGCCAACTCAGAAAACTCAAACTGCCCAAGGAGCTGCTGATCCAGTTCTACAGAGGAATTATTAGACCCGAGGTGGCGCAGTGGTTAGAGTGCAGTACTGCAGACTACTTCAGCTGACTCCTAGCTGCAGTTCAACAGATCGAATCTCACTGGCTCAAGGTTGACTCAGCCTTCCATCCTTCTGAGGTGGGTAAAATGAGGACCCAGATTGTTGGGGGCAATATGCTAACTCTGTAAACCGCTTAGAGAGGGCTATGAAGCACTATGAAGTGGTATATAAGTCTAAGTGCTATTGCTATTACTAAGTGCTATTATTGAGTCTGTCATTTGCACCTCTATAACTGTCTGGTTTGGCTCTGCAACCCAACAAGACAGACACAGACTTCAGAGGATCATTAGAACTGCAGAAAAAACAATGGCTACCAACCTGCCTTCCATTGAGGACCTGTATACTGCACGAGTCAAAAAGAGAGCTGTGAAAATATCTACAGACCCCTCGCATCCTGGACATAAACTGTTTCAACTCCTACCCTCAAAACAATGCTATAGAGCACTGCACACCAGAACAACTAGACACAAGAACAGTTTTTTCCCGAATGCCATCACTCTACTAAACAACTAATTCCCACAACACTGTCAAATAATTTACTAAGACTGTATTAGTATTATTCTTCTCTTCTCTTCTTCTTCTCTTCCTTACTAATATTTATCTCTTCCCACTTATTACTATAACCCTCTTTCTTGTATCTTTCAATTTATATTGTTTTTATTTGTTTCCTAGTACAATTTGATAGCTTATTAGTAACCTTGACTATCACTAAGTGTTGTATCTTTTTATTCTTGATGAATGTATTTTATTCTCCTTTATGTACAATGAGAGCATATATACCAAAGACAAATTCCTTGTGTGTCCAATCACACTTGGCCAATAAAGAATTCTATTATTCATACTTGTGAATTTTAGAATTAGAATAACAGAGATGGAAGGGACCTTGGAGGTCTTCTAATCCAACCCTCTACTTAGGCAGGAAACCCTACACCACTTCAGACAAATGGTTATCCAACCTCTTCTTAAAAACTTCCACTGTTGGAGCATTCACAACTTCTGGAGGCAAGTTGTTCCACTGATTAATTGTTTCTAACTGTCAGGAAATTTCTCCTTAGTTCTAAGTTGCTTCTCTCCTTGATTAGTTTCCACCCATTGCTTCTTGTCCTGCCCTCAGGTGCTTTGGAGAATAGCTTGACCCTCCCTTCTTGTACACTGTAAAGCACTGTAAAGCAGTATATAAGTCTAAGTGCAATTGCTATTTTCCTTTCTTGGGTGGAGTGGGGATTGCAAAGCTGTCTTCAATGCTCAGATTCTGCTTTTTAAATTATAACAAGCTTGCAGTATTTGTTTGGTTGCAAGACCAATAATTTGAAATGTTCCAGTAGAATATTTCAAGTGGGATGGGATCTCTCTCTCTCTCTCTCTCTCTCTTTGTAGATAACAAAACAACTTCACCATTTTGTGCTCATTAATAGAACTCGGTATGTTTAGCCTTGAGAGAAAAGGTCTGAAGACTATTACAGAATGTGTTTTTTTCAAGGAGCTGAAAAAGTGTCACACCGAAGACCACAACATCAATTGTCTTGGAGCACCAGGGCACAGGGAAGAATGATTTGTAAGTTATAGGAGGGCAGATTCTGGCTGAATGTTGGGGGGGGGACTTTTTAATAATAACAACAGCTTGACAGTGGAACCAATTTCTTAGGGGAGTGATGAACACACTTTCACAGTCTGTGTGTGCAAGCTGGGGCTGTCAGGGATGCTTAAATTTGGGTTCCTGCACTGCTCAGAGATTCTTTCCAAGACTGCTGGCTGCATAATCTGTAAATGCCAAAATCTGACCACATCAGATCCCCAGAAAAGTATTGGGTCTAAGTCAACCATGGAAAATACAGTTGGACTATCAAAATTGAGAATAGATAGAATTGAAAGTTCTATTATATCTAATAGATCTAACAAGAAAGGGAGGGAGGGATCGATTTGTTTTTGACAAGGAAGGAAGGAAGGAAGGAAGGAAGGGAGGGAGGGAGGGAGGGAAGGAGGAAGGAAGGAAGGAAGGAAGATGAAAGTTAAGAAACATATGTAGATGATGTTGACTTTGTTTTCAGCTGATAATTACTTTCTTATTGACCCTCCTCTCTCTTAAGTATTTTACCTTTCACCCCTTCGTTTTGTCCTTAAATTCTTACTCTTGAAACGCATAAATCATCAATTCATTTCTTTCTCTTTCAGCAAAACATCCATACAGGGTTCCATGCTTTTCTCACATTTTATCAGTGGAAGTCATGAAAGGAAACAGAATAATTTCAAAAGAAATCCAGTTGTTTATTAGAAGCTCCATGTCGCCAGCTCTAACTTTATGTAATTTACAGCCCTAATCATGACCCTGTTTCCCCCCTCCCCCCCAGGGTGTGTCATCAATCACTTTCGCAAACTCTCCTCCAGCCACTGTCGGTAACCCTGGGAGACAGCCTTGAGAAAGATGTGCCTGGAATGTGCTCCTGTCTGTGGCTGCCGTGTTGCTTCATCGGTTTCCCATCCCCCCTTGCCTACTCGTGATCAAGCCATGGATGCTTTGCGAGTTGACACCTAGTTTTCTAATGTTAGCTTTCTCTCCACTCACCAAGCCTAGTGTTCCTACTGAATTTGGAAGTCTCTAACTTGGAGATTCCTTTGAAGTTCTTTCTCAGATGCTTGATTGGGCTCCAGAGACCTTTTGCTTTCTCTCTTGTCAAATTAGACTTGCAAATGTTACCGTGATCTTGTATAGCTGGAACTGAAAGAGCCAAAATTAACATCAAACCATAAAACTTTTAATACTGAGCAAATGCTTCTCGCTCTCTCGCTCTCTCGCCCTGCTTTTCCCTCCTTTTTTAATTCCAGTCATAATCATCTTTCATAGTTCAACAAAAGTCAAACAAAGTACAAACCTAAATATCTCTGCTTTAAAACACGAAGGCATTATCACAAATCATGCTTGGATTAAATCAAACTATCCTAGTACGAACTCTGCAAAAATCATACCGCCCGAGTTGATTCGAACAGCTCCTGAAGAACGCACTTATTTTCCTCAAGGTTTTTGGTTCGCCTTGAAAATATTTTTCTCTCCCTGAAGCGTTTTTTTTTCCCCCAGTTCAGTTCTGATTTTTCTTCAGCCCAGATTGGATGTCAGTCACAGTCTTGAGAGTTTCTTCAAAGAGAAATCTACAAAAGCAACCGGAATACTTTGCAGAGTTATGATTCTGGGGAAATTCAAGGTGCCATCTATCAGTTCCAAAGTCTGCACAAATTCTGAAATAATCGAAACTGTTGGAACGGCTTGCAAACCATTTCAGACTATTATCCAGGGGTGAAATGCTCCCGGTTCGGACCGGATCACCCGATCCAGTAGCGATGGCGGCGGGTGGTTCGGAGAACCAGTAGCAAAAATCCCTGCCCCCCCTCCCATGCCCAGCTGAGTCGCACAATCATCAGAGGCTTTTTTTTTTTACTTTTAAAAGCATTTTTTCTACAACCTCTTCGGCCGAAAAAATGCTTTTAAAAGTAAAAAAAAAAATGGCCACACCCACCCAGTCACATTACCCCCACCCACCAAGCCACGCCCACAGAACCGGTAGTAACAAATTTTAGATTTCACCACTGCTATTATCTTACCAAACTGCTCCGTTTCACAATAATTTAACTTAATACATAATTAAATAAGAAAGAAAGAAAGAAAGAAAGAAAGAAAGAAAGAAAGAAAGAAAGAAAGAAAGAAAGAAAGAAAGAAAGAACACAAATAATTTTTTGATTATGGACTTTGTGTCAGAGTTCCGACGGATGCCCTAATTAAATCATGAGTCTCGAGGCAAGCTTCAAAAGAAATCCAGTTATTTATTAGGAGCTTCATGTCAGCACATTCCCAAGTGAAGCCAACTCTGACCCTATGTAATTTATGCTCCAATTATGACCCCGTTTCCCCCTCCCCCAGGGTGTGTCATCAATCACATTTGCCACCGGAGCAATTTCACGGGTTGTAGCGGTCACTCCCCTTCAGCTGCTGTAGGTAACCCTGGGATACAGCCTTGAAAGAGATAAGCCTGGAATGTGCATCTGTCTTTGGCTGTTGTGACATTTCTCCGGTTTCCCATCCCCCCCCTGGCGTATGGAAACTCGAAAGCAGGCCAGGGATGCTTTGCGAGTTGACACTTTGCAAATGACTGCAAAGAAATATGATCCTTCCAAACTCCCCCCCCATCCTGTCAGAACTAATTTTTTTATTGCTCCCACCATCCTGCCAGAACTGATGAAGCTTCTTGGATGAGAAGTGAAACATCTTCAAAAAAACAAACAAAAAAACAAAAAACAATAATCCAGTTGTCTTTTGAAACCAGATTCACTTAACAACCAGGTTACTAATTTAAGAACTCCAGTGATTCAGTTAACAAATGTGGCATGAAGAGTCATAAAATGGGGCAAATTTCTCACTTAACAACATCCATTTCGGGCTCAATTGTGGTCATAAGTTGAGGACTACCTGTAATAAGTACTCCCTACACCTGCTATCGTCTGTGTGATGAGCAACCACAGCCATTGTGGTGCCTTGGGGTGGGAGGTCGATGGTCCATACAGTATTTGCTGCCGGATGATGGAGTTTTATCTTGCATTTATATTTTTATAATATTGTGCTCAATGTCAGAGCTGTTGCATCCATCTATTTTGTTTCTCCTTCTAAGCTAGTCCCCAGCTACAACTTTCTACTCCTGTTCAATCTTAACTTTTATATATATATAACCAGCTAAAAATATAATCGTTCAAAGCTCTCCATAATAATGGACTTATTTAATAAAATCAGGCATAAGTTACAGAGCAGCCATCAATTTTAAAGTATTTTTAAGGGTTTTGATCTAGAATTTGGGTGGCATTGCATTTAGACTAATAACCATAACTATGATTTATGTGTTTGTAACTGGAATAGCACTGGAGCTTTGATATCCGTCCAAAGTAAAATTTATAGTCTGCTACGGAATATATAAATAATGAACAGCCATATGTCATCTTGCATTTAAAAATTTGACTCCTTCCCCAGCCAGGATAGAAGTAAAATGAATTTTAAAAAAATTAAGTACGTTGGGGATCCTTGTATTCTTTAATGCCTTATAAAAGTGGCACAGAGGTAGAAGTGATTTAAATTATATTTTCCCTAGCAGCAAAGGGAAAAAGAACAAAGTGAGCATTTACACCTATGAAAATAATAAGCGTGCAAACTACAATGCAGTTCAAGATATACAAATGGAAGGAGCCTGTCTGGCTTCCGGCGCCGCCAGACGGTCCTCCGTGACCGCCGCCCCGTTGCCTGTAAAAGAGCTGCCTTTACACCTGAAGGGCGGCTCGAAAAACTCCATTTCCTGACGGAAATGTGAGTCAGAGCAGGCGAGGGCAGGTAGAGCCCTCTGCGAAGTCCCCAGAGGCTTTTTTTTGACTCTTGGGGACGAGCAGGTTGAGGCTCCCTATTTCCGCTCACCGTCGCTCCGGGCATCGGGAGCACTCTGCCTTTTTGCAGAGCTAGGCGCTGGAACCGGATTAACCAACGAATTTAACAGATGGATTTATTAAAAAAGATGAGACTTGGACTTGGGACCCTAAATTGCAAGTATCCTTAATGAATTTATAAGCATTTCAGAGTGAAAGAGGAAAAAACTTTAAAATGGCGACCGCTGAGGCTTGGGAAGTAGAAGAAAGCTGAAAGTGAGAGTCCTTCCGTAATAGATACAAAATAGCAGAATATATAGTGCTGGCTACAATTTGGAAGAAAATTAGTTATTTTAAGTTCCTTTCTTCTTGGAGATTTATACTTGATCTTGTTTGGGGAAAAAAAAAGAGTTTGCTGGCAAGATGGCGTTAAAATTTATAAAGCCTGATAGACAAGCGGGGGGGGTGCTCCCCCACTCACAACTGTTTGAACAAGCTTTGAGCCTACAGACTTTGCAGAATGGTTTTAACTTAAAAGAATTTCTTCAGGAGGAAATGGCAAAATATCATGAGACTGTGAACCAGAAATTTGAAAAATTAAGGCAGGAAATTAAAGAAATGATACAACTAAAGTATGATAACTTGCAACGAAAGATTGTAACAGTGACTAATGATTTTTCAGAAGTTGTTATAAAGTTGGATACAAATATTAAATTACTAGAGTCTAAAATGGAGGAAATTGATGATAAGATTTATAAGTTGGACAACAAAATACTAAGAATTGAAAAGGATTTAATAAATATTCAAGACAATAGTTTAGAAGTAAAGTCTAAAGAGGAAGCTGGTCACGAGACTTATAATGCAGAAGATATAAAGCAAGGGATTGAAAGAGAAGTTGTAATGATGCAATACAGGCTGACAGAATTTGCGATCAGAATTAGAGGTTTACAGGAAAATAACAGTGATGACCTAAGAAAAACATCTGCTCAAGTTCTGGCTGGGATCTTAAAGGTTCATCCTGAGGAGGTATCCTGTAAAATTGATAAGGCCTATAGAGTAAATTCTTGGATTGCAAAGCAAAGGCAACTGCCTAGAGATGTGATGATTTACTTTACAGATAAAGAAATAAGAAATGATATTGTGCAAAAATCCTTTAATTCTACTTTACAACTGTATGGGAGAAAAATTTGGATATATAAAGAATTGCCGCCTAAGATGTTAAGAGATAGAAAGAAATTTGGACTTCTGGTGACTGAGCTAAGAAAACAAAATATTCTATTCAGGTGGGATGTCCCAGTGGGTATAATATTGAGATATCAAGGAGTAAGATATCAGTTAAATACTGTTGAAAAAGCAGAAGAATTTTACTACAAGGTCCTTAAAAAGCAAAATCAACAAGAGATAGAAACTCAAGAAAAGCAGAAGGAGATGGCGGTAATGAAGAAACAACAAGTCACAGAGGTCTCCACAGATGAGCCGCTTTTGGATTCTCTCTCAGAGGTCTCAGCTGGACTATTTAATATAAGAGAGGCGGTACCGGATTCTAATGTAATGATTTATCAAGCCACAAACCAGCATGGAAGTCAATCAGTTGATATACAATTTACAGAACCAGAAAGATTTAAGCCACAAAAGCAAAACCAACAAGATCAAGTTATAGATCAGCATGAAAACCAAATAGTCGATACACAATCTACAGAAAGGAATTCAGGATGGAGATCCAACCCACAAAAAGTCAAGAAAAGAAGAAGTAGGTCTCACAAAAACAAAAACTTTTAAATTAAACAACAGTATAATGCCAGTTATTTATGAGAGGACTGAATATATGAAAAGATAATGGGCAAAGTATTGGTTTATTTTATCCTGAGGAGAGTGACAGATCTCTGCAGTGCTGAACTTTTGGGATGTGAAAAGGGCCTTAAATCGAATGGATTGGAAATATCTTTTTCTTTTTTTGGATTTCTTGATAAATATATTACGTTTATGCTGAGTTACATGGCAAGAGATTTACTGGATTGGGGCACGCAGAAGATCTGGTTGTTACCCTATTATGGTGGTTGGAATTAATAATCTGGATAAAAGACACCTCTATAGACATTATATGGAATATAAATATAAAGTCACTCGGGTGGTTGTTGTGGTTTTTTTTGCAACATGAAGATATTTGTTATGGATGGGGGCAGATGGTAATTGAAGATTGAAGATACTGAAAATGTTGTTGGAATTAGGATGCGATGTTACCCTAACATGGCAATGGAGTTTATCATCCAGCTGAAAGACACTACAGAATATATGGATTACAAGCTTAAAGTTTTTTTTTTTAGGATTTTATTTATATAAGGGAATATTTTTCTAGTTGAGTGGGCAGAAGAATAAAGATATTAATATGGTAGTTTTGTAGGAAAGTGGGTGGAGATAGGTTAGGTTACTGATTGTTTAGTTTAAAGAAAAGGGATATTATGTCTAGATGTGAATATATGTAAAAGATTTGAGCTAAGAGATGGGGGGGAGGAAATGGGTAGCTGAACTGAATAAATGTTAAATTAGGATTTACTATATAGTCTTATAGTGGAAGGTTGTTTTGAAATGTTATATTAATATATACAAAAGATTTGACTTAAGAGATATACGTATGGGGGGTAGTAAAAGGGTAGATTATGAGCGGAAATCACTAAATTGGGAGATATAATAATATTATTATGTTAAATTAGGAGTTATTAGATAATGTTATAATAGAATGTCACTTTGAAATGTATAGCATAGTATAGTATAAGGGGGATATGATAATTTTATTAGAAAGAAAGGGTCAGCATATGGAGATGGAGTAAGTGGATGGTAAAGTATGATATAATCTGTTATGAATTTGGGTTTTATTATGAAGAAGTCACAGGGGAAGGGGAGGGTGAGGGGGGGTTAGGGAGGAGGGGGGGGGGAAATCTGTATTTGAAAAACTTTTTCAATAAAAAAAAGATATACAAATGGAAGATTTGTGAGCTCACGTTCCAACCATCCACCCCTGGCCAAACTGCTTTGGGTCCCTGCTCTTGTATCTTAACTCTTCAGGTTGAAACTCTGAGACATGCCTTGCTGTAGGGAGAAAGAGAGGACACCAGTGATAATCCATCTCTCACCAGTTGCAATCCATAATTCTCAATTGCCTTTGTATTGTTGTTGGTTTACTCTTTTGTGAAATCTGAGTGGTGTGTGGCAGCCTAGAGGTGAAGATGCTTCCCTCTCACTCTGAAGGTTGGGAGTTCAATTCTAGGCAGCGACAAGTTTTTCTCTATCTCAGGGTGCAAAGACAAAAGATATCTGCTGCTAACTCCACCTAGGCATCAGGAAGGGTATCCGGCCAGTAAGCACTCAGTTCCATTCAGTTGCACCATCTCTATCCCAAATTAAGGGATTACAGCAGGGGTGAAATGCTCCCGGTTCGGACCAGATTGCCCGATCCGGTCGCGATGGTGGCGGATGGTTCAGAGAACCGGTAGCAAAGATCCCTGCGCACACACCCCCATGCCCAGCTGAGCCGCTTTTTTTTTTTTACTTTAAAAGCATTTTTTCTACATTTTTCAGCCTCTTCAGCCGAAGAGGTTGTAGGAAAAAAAAATGCTTTTAAAAGCCTCTGACGATCCCAGCTGAGTTGCCTGATCGTCGGAGGCTTCTAAAAGCATTTTTTCCTTCAACCTCTTAAGGTTGTAGAAAAAATGCTTTTAAAAGTAAAAACAAAAAAAAAAGTTGGCCATGCCCACCCAGTCACATTAACACACACACACCCCGCCAAGCCACGCCCACAGAACTGGTACTAACAAATTTTAGATTTCACCCCTGGATTACAGGGTCATTAAAAGGGGGGGGGGGAACTGCTTAGTGAAATCTCTTGTGTAGGAACATATTCTTTTTAATATTTTTATCCATCTGTGCATACCTATAGAGTTCAGTGATTAATAGGGAGTGCCATGTTTCGGGCTGAAGGCTACAGCTAGTCTTTGAATGATGTGCTCAGGGCCCTATGTTCCCAAAAAAATATATTTGACTTCATTTATATTAATTAAAAATAGGTAATGTTTACTCTTTAGTCAGGTATTTTGCCTTCTACAATTAATCAATCAATGAATTCAACAGGCTTTGGTTACTAAGAGTTTACATAGTCCTCAGGCTCAAGCATCTCTATGATTTATGATTGCGATTAAGAGCCAGTTTGGTTTAGTGGTTAAGGCACCAGGCTAGAAAATAGGAGACAGTGAGTTCTAGTCCCACTTTAAGCATGAAAGCTGCCTGGGGGGCTTTGAGCCAATCACCAGGAGATGATGCATTTACAATGGTTAGATTTGGGAGATTCCATTCTATCCCATACAACAGGGGTGAGCAACTATGTCCCTTTTATGACTTGTGGACTTCAACTCCCAGAATTCCTGAGCCAGCCATGTTAGCTCAGGAATTCTGGGAATTGAAGTCCACAAGTCATAAAAGGGACATAGTTGTCCACCTCTGCCATACAATGAAGCGGGCAAGAGATAAGCACCTCGATCCACATATTAACTGTATTGCCCAGTGGGAGGCCCATATTAAAACAACATACCTCATGTGTGGCCAGAGTTTGAAAGCAAAATTTAATACAGCACAATTTCTGACTAAAATGATCCGACTGAGATCAGCATATGTGGGCCTGATTGGAGTAGATTGCAGGGGTGATACAGAAATATGTTACGTTGCTTTACTCTATTTTACATATCTATATATCTATATCTGTTTTCTGAGGTTTTCGCGGGTATTTGTATGTAGGTCTTTGGTTATTCGGGTTTTCTCCCACGTAAAATTGGAAGTGTCTTGGTGACGTTTCGACCAAGTCTCATTCATCATCTTCAGGCTGGTGTTTTCGGCTTCGTGCTTCTAGGAGCAAATATCTATATCTATATATTGCTGATAAAGAAATGAAGGGAGACTAATATACATCTATTTCAAGCTTTTTAGCTCTCATCGGCTAACCATACCCTTACTCGGATTCGAACTTGGGCTTCCTGCATGTTAAGGCAGTTGAATTAACCTTCTGAGCAACAGGTTCTCCTCCCTTCATCAGCTTGAGCCAGGGGAAAGATTAAGTGTTTTTCTATCGAGACACCTGGTTTACCCCAACATGTGGGAGGGGGCATTTTGCTCCCTTTCGTCTTTCAGTTCCAATCCAGGAGCCCTCAAGTAATATATATATTTACATGTATAATTGACAGACTAGATTTTATTATAGATTTTAGTTGTTATTTATTATTTTATACTAGAATTTTTAATTATATATTTACTGAGCATTTTTATTTGTTCTGGTCTCTGGTCTAAGACTGTAATAAATTGATTGATTGATTGATTTACATATTTATGTATTCAATTATTGTATTTTATCCTATAACTATTGTATTTTACCCTATTCTTATTTTAAATTGTCTGTATAGGATTTTATTGGTACCCTGTTTCCCCCAAAATAAGACATCCCCTGATAATAAGCCGAATCGGGCTTTTGAGCGTGTGTGCTAAAATAAGCCTCCCCCTGAAAATAAGCCCTCCCCAAAAATATTTAAACACAGCTGGAAATCAGATAAGACAGCAAGAGGAACCCCATCTTGCTCCACACACCCCAAAATAATAAGACCTCCCTGAAAATAAGGCCAAGCGCTTATTTCAGGGTTCAAAAAAATATAAGACAGGGTCTTATTTTCAGGGAAACATGGTAACACATGTTCGAACCTTGTACATTGATATGGCCTATAGGCTAATCAATCAATCCATCAATTAATAATAATGTTGGTAACTTCTAGTCTCACCTTAGGCATGAAAACCAGCTGGGTGACTTTGGGCCAATCACTGTCAGGGTTCCAAGTAAAACCCCATCGAAAAAAAACTCCGAGGCTGGATGTTCCTCAAAGTTCCATTTTATTAGAGATGTCATATTGGCACATCTGGGAAAACCCGAATCTGAAAGCTTCCAGGTTTTTCCCACCCAGAAGAAAGTCCAACTCCCTGCCTCTATACCCACATGTCCATTGCATGGTCCAATCAAGGCACCATCCCAACTGGAGATGTCTCCCAGTTCCGGCCTTCCAGGTTCAGGGAAAGATGTCCTTGACTCTCAGAGAAAATAATGTTATTTTGACTACATATCACCCTGGCTCCATACAATCCCCACTCCCAGTTTCCCACAATGGTAAATGTGGCAGGCCTGAAGATCCAATGAAAAAGATGGCTTCCAGGCCTGGCAGTCACTCTATCTCAACCCAACTCATTCTACAGTGTTGTTATTGTGGAGAAAATAGGAAGAGGAAGGAATATTAGGTATATTTGCTGCCTTCAGTTACTTATAAAGTAACAAAGGTGGATTTTAGGTTTATAAATAGAGAAAAGGAGTTTGTGCCTTCAAATTTCTGGGAGGCAACCTGTACTAGTTGTGAAGTTTTCTTGGCAAGGTTTTTCAGAAGTGGCTTGTCATGGCTTCCTTCCGAGGACTGAGAGACGATGACTGGTTCAAGATCCCCCAGCTGACTTTATGCCAAAGGTGGGACTCACATGCATGGCCCTAACCTTGTGTCTTAGCCACTACACCAAACTGGCTTCTATGTCCTGCAATTCCAACATTTTGACATTTTCAAAGTTAGTGCCAGCCTTTAAATCTGAGGAATGCCACCTTCCATTTGCCCGAATTGTAACTCTTTAACAGATCTTTAACAGATTAACAGAGTTAGAAGGGACCTTGTAGGTCATCTAGTCCACCCCCTCACTGCCCAAGCAGGAGACCCTACACCATTTCTGACAAATGGCAGTCTAGTCTCTTCTTGAAAGCCTCCAGGGATGAAGCTCCCACAACTTCCGAAGGCAACTTCTGTTCCATCAGTTGATTGTTCTCACTGTCAGAAAGTTTCTCCTTATTTCCAGGTTGAATCTCTCCTTGGTCAGTTTCCATCCATGATTCCTTGTCTGGCCTTCAGTTGCTTTGGAGAATAGCTTGACCCCCTCATCTCTGTGGCAGCCCCTCAGATATTGGAAGACTGCTATCGTATCTCCCCTGGTCCTTCTCTTCACTAGGCTAGCCATGCCCAGTTCCTATAACCATTCTTCATATGTTTTAGCCTCCAGTCCCCTAATCATCTTGGTTGCTCTTCTCAGCAGCTTTTCTAAAAACTCTGAAAAGTATTTCTGTTGCTTTGGTAGATGTCACTTTGAAGACCCTCTCAGAACTATGATTGACTAACTTGATACTTTAACTATTATGCCAAACTGATTCTGATATATCTATATTGTTGTTAATTGCAAAGTCATGTCTGACCCCATGGACAACATTCCTCCAGGCCTTCCTGTCCTCCACCATTCCTAGAAGACAGTGGTGGGTTTCAAATTTTTTTACTTCCGGTTCTGTGGGCGTGGCTTGGTGGGCATGGCAGGGGAAGGTTACTGCAAAATCCCCATTTCCTCCCAATCAGCTGGGACTCGGGAGGCAGAAAATAGATGAGGACGGGGCCAGTCAGAGGTGGTATTTACCGGTTCTCTGAACTACTGAAAATTTCTGCTACCAGTTCTCCAGAACCTGTCAGAACCTGCTGAAACCTACCTCTGCCCGGAGACCATTTAAGCTCACACCAACTGCTTCAGTGACTCCATCCAGCCACCTCATTCTCTGCTGTCCCCTTCTTCTTTTGCCCTCAATCGTTCCCAGCATTAGGCTCTTCTCCAGTGAGTCCTTTGTTCTCATTAGGTGGCCAAAGTATTTGAGTTTCATCTTCAGAATCTGGCCTTCTAAAGAGCAGTCAGGGTTGATCTCCTCTAGGACTGACCGGTTTAATCGCCTTGCAGTCCAATGGACTCGCAGGAGTCTTCTCCAGCACCAGAGTTCAAAGGCCTCAATTATTTGGCACATAGCCTTCCTTATGGCCCAACTTTCACAACCATACATTTATATATCTATATGTGCCGCTAAATGTTGAGAGATAATTTCAATCCTCAAATTTTGCCTATAAAAAGGCATGTCTGCATTCTTAGCCTGGTGGTATTGATAGAATGCTGGATTCCACAGAAGTATCCCTGATCAGGTTGCCCACATCAGAATCTCAAGTGCCATGGTATCTTCTCCTCCTCCTTCATGAAATTTTCTGGGTCAAGGAAGGGTTGATCCCCCTATCTCTTCAGCTCCTCAGGATCACAAAGTGCTTGGTTCTTTTATTGTAATTTGACATTTCCTTCCTGTCCAGTGATTTATTGCTTCGGATGGTGTGTGCCAGCTCTAAAAAACCTCTACTGTTAAAAGGGTCAATAGATCAAAAGTTGCGTGATGAATCTTGTCATATGTTGGACACCAGAAGTAATTACCTCTCAGACATTTGCAGACAAAACAAACCAGTCAAAAATGCAAGACCACAGAAATATTAAGATGATCTCAGGTGATTCAAAGTATACAAAGGACATCGTAAATTGGCTACTGATTGTTGGTTTTTTTCCACCCCTATAAAGAAATATCAGGGATTTCATTTTATTCTTAATCTAAGGATGCATAAATCTATCAATAGCACCTCTTTCTCTACTCTGCATATATTTAGTGATAAATCATCCTGATAAATTGCAGTTTCGTGGTGTCGTTTAAAAAAAAGAGATGCAAGAAAATTGGCATTTATTTTTCTGTCTAGTTTACCCAAACCTGTCTTTTTTCAACCCAACCTTTTCACAGAAAAAATACCAATGCAAGGACACTCACCAACAGTGTCTTCATCAGGGCTTTCTGGTGTTTGGTGTTTGTCCTTTCCATTTCTTTCCTTCCCTTCTCTTCATATCAGAGATGTAACTATAAAGTTCTCCCTTTTGATACCGATATTCCAGACGTCTGACAAAAGGGAGTCCACAAAAGTGAATGAAATTGTATCATTAACAATTAATCAGTGGAACAACTTGCCTCCAGAAGTTCTGAATGAATGAAGTTATAAAGAAGATGTTGAATAACCATTTGTCTGAAGTGGTGTAGGGTTTCCTGCCTAGGCAGGGCGTTGGACTAAATAGATGACCTCCAAAGTCCCTTCCAGCTCTCTTATTCTATTCTATTCTATATTCCTTATTCTGTTCTTTTCTATCCTATCCTATCCTCCCTACCCTACCCTACCCTGCCATACCCTACCCTACCCTACCCTGCCCTGCCCTGCCCTGCCCTGTCCTATTCTATTCTATTCCTTATTCTGTTCTATTCTGTTCTGTTCTGTTCTGTTCTGTTCTGTTCTGTTCTGTTCTGTTCTGTTCTAGTCTAGTCTAGTCTAGTCTAGTCTAGTCTAGTCTAGTCTACTCTACTCTACTCTACTCTACTCTACTCTACTCTACTCTACTCTACTCTACTCTACTCTACTCTGTTCTATTCATTTGGGGTTATTCATCTTTAGACTAGCAGAATATAGCCTTGTAAAGTTGAGGAAAGAGACCCCAAAGGGTATTGTTGTATTCTCTTTTCTTTCTTCAGCGAAGAAAATTGTACAGATAGTCCTTGACTTACAACAGTTCATTAAGTGACTGTTCAAAGTTATGACGACACTGACTTATGACCGTTTTTCACAGTTATGACCTTTGCAGCATCACCATGATCGCATGATCAAAATTCAGATGCTTGGTAACCAGCTCATACTTACGACCGTTGCTGTGTCCCAAGGTCATGTGATCCCCTTTGGCGACCTTCTCACAAGCAAGGCCACTGGGGAAGTCAGATTCACTTAACAACCAGGTGACTAATTTATCAACGGCAGTGATTCACTTAACAACTGTGGCAAGAAAGGTCGTAAAACAGGGCAAAACTCACTTAACAAACATCTCACTTAAGAACAGAAATTTTGGGCTCATTTGTCTTAAGTCAAGGAATACCTGTATTCCCTTCCTTCCTTCCTTCCTTCCTTCCTTCCTTCCTTCCTTCCATCCTGCCTTCCTTCCTTCCTGTTCCAAGCATAATCGTCTTCTTCTAGAATGAAGAGCATGTAGAGAGAAGGTGATTTTTACATAGTGTCTATACTCTGCTTGTGATCTGAATTTGGACAGTTAAATTAATTGTCATAACTTGTGGACTATCTCTATAAAACTATTTTATGCTTAAAACTATTTTTATTATAGGGTTTATAATAGCAGAATCTTGCCAGTCTCATTGTGTTTTCCCCTCTCCCTGCCTTTATCCTAAGAATAACTAGGATCAAGTCTAAGATGCTTTCCCCTGATATGTTTGGTCAAGGAAAAAACAATAAATACATTTATACAACATTGGAAACTTTTTATAACAGAGAATAGCATAAAATAACAGGGACTGATGGGACCTTGGAGGCCTTCTAGTCTAACCCCCTGCTTGAGCAGGCTACCCTATACCATTCCAGTTAAATGGCTATCCAATCTCTTCTTAAAAACCTCTGGTGATGGAGCATCCACAACTTCTGAAGGCAAACCATTCCACTAATTAATTGTTCTCACTGTCAATAAATTTCTCCTTAGTTCTAGGTTGGTTCTCTCTTCGATTAGTTTCCATCTGTTCCTTCTTGTTCTATCTTCAGGTGCTTTGGAGAATAGATTGACTCCCTTTTCTTTGTGGCAGCCCCTCAAATATTGGAAGACAGCTATCATGTCACCCTAATCCTTCTCTTTATTAGACTAGACATACAGTATCTAATTGCCTCCTTCATACAGTTTAGCTTCCAGACTCTTATTGTCTTTGTTGTCTTCTCTGCACTCTTTCTAGAGTCCCAGCATCTTTTTTATTTCATGGTGACCAGAACTGGACACAGTATTCCAAGTGTGGCCTCACTAGTGAAGTATAAGGTAAAGGTAAAGGTTCCCCTCGCACATATGTGCTAGTCATTCCCAACTCTAGGGAGCGGTGCTCATCTCCGTTTCAAAACCGAAGAACCAGCGCTGTCCGAAGATGTCTCGGTGGTCATGTGGCTAGCATGACTAAATGCCAAAGGTGCACTGAATGCTGTTACCTTCCCACAAAAGGTGGTCCCTATTTTGCTACTTGCCTTTTTTACGTGCTTTCGAACTGCTAGTTTGGCAGAAGATGGGACAAGTAATGGGAGCTCATCCCGTTCTGCGGCACTAGGGACTCAAACCGCTGAACTGCCAACCTTTCGATCGACAAACTCAGCATCTTAGCCACTGAGCCACCGTGTCCCAGTGAAGTATAGAGCAGTAATATTGTCAGTGTTCCTAGTAATGCACCCATAGAAAGCAGAACTCTGAGGCAGGCAGATTCCTCAAAGAACAATTTATTGGATACATCATTTTGGCGAAAGCCGACTCTGAAAGTTCCCGCCAACTATCACTTCATATGGTCTTGATGCTATCTTCTGTTGATGCAGCTTAGAACTGCATTGGCTCTTTTTGGCAGCTGCAGCACACTGCTGGCTCATATTGAAATGGTGTGGTAAAGGTAAAGGTAAAGGTTCCCCTCGCACATGTGTGCTAGTCGTTCCCGACTCTAGGGGGCGGTGCTCATCTCTGTTTCAAAGCCGAAGAGCCAGCGCTGTCCGAAGACGTCTCCATGGTCATGTGGCCGGCATGACTCAACGCCAAAGGCTCACAGAACGCTGTTACCTTCCCACCAAAGGTGGTCCCTATTTTTCTACTTGCATTTTTTTATGTGCTTTCGAACTGCTAGGTTGGCAGAAGCTGAGGCAAGTAACGGAAGCTCACCCCATTACGCGGCACTAGGGATTCAAACTCCTGAACTGTCGACCTTTCGATCAACAAGCTCAGCATCTTAGCCACTGAGCCACAGCGTCCCTTATGAAATGGTGTGACAACCCCTCAAATATTGGAAGGCTGCTATTATGTCACCCCACTTCTCTTTGAACTTGGATGAAAGCCTTTTAGAATCTGATTGCTTTTGTCACTGGAACTTGAAACCAAGCTCAAAATGCATTAAAAATATTAGGATGGAGACATGGTATAAGGAAAGCTGGATATTGTTGAAATAGAGTTTCCTTGGAATAAATAAACTAAAATGGACAGGAACAGGATATTTCCAATAAAATGAATTCAAAATATTCTCACATAAAGAATAAAGAGGCAAGATCATTTCAAAACTCATCACTGCATGTTTAATGGGACATAACCCTGTCAGTGACATAATAATTTCCATCAGAATTCAGGAACAGCTAATCAGTTTCACAATTATTCAGGTGTATGCACCAGTAATAGATCCTGAAGAAGAGGTTGGTTGGATTCTATGGAAGATTATAACAAGTCATAGATTGAACATCAAAGCAGGATGTTCTAGTGATCATCGGTGACATCAATTCAAGGTTGGAAGGCTGAAAACCAGGGGTGAAATGCTTCCGGTTTGGATCGGATCACATGATCTGGTAGCGATGGTGGCAGGTGGTTCGAAGAACCAGTAGCAAAAATCCCTGCCCCCCCACCCCACATGCCCAGCTGAGCTGCGCGATCATCAGAGGCTTTTTTTAAAATTTATAAAATCATTTTTTTCTACAACCTCTTTGGCTGAAAAAATGCTTTTAAAAGTAAAAAAAAGCCTCTGATGATTGTGCGGCTCAGCTGGGATCATCAGAGGCTTTTAAAAGCATTTTTTCTACAACCTCTTTGGCTGAAGAGGTTGTAGAAAAAATATTTTTAAAAGAAAAAAAAGATCAGGCAACTCAGCTGGGATCTTCAGGGGCTTTTAAAAGAAAAAAAGGTCCTACCAATCAGGCAACTCAGCTGGGATCATCAGAGGCTTTTAAAAGCATTTTTTCTATAACCTCTTTGGCTGAAGAGGTTGTAGAAAAAATATTTTTAAAAGAAAAAAAAGATCAGGCAACTCATCTGGGATCTTCAGGGGCTTTTAAAAGAAAAAAAGGTGCTACCAATCAGGCAGCTCAGGTGGGATCATCAGAGGCTTTTAAACGCATTTTTTCTACAACCTCTTCAGCCGAAAAAATGCTTTTAAAAGGCTCTGACGATCCCAGCTGAGTTGCCTGATCAGCAGAGCCTTTTAAAAGTATTTTTTTACAACCTCTTCGGCTGAAGAGGTTGTAGAAAAAATGGTTTTAAAAGTTAAAAAAAAAAAGTTGGCCACGCCCACCCAGTCACATTACCCCCACCGCCACCAAGCCACGCCCACAAAACCAGTAGTAACAAATTTTACATTTCACCACTGCTGAAAACTGTTGGAAAATAATGGAGTAGGAACCTGCAGGGATTCAGGACAACAGCTGATGGACTGATGATTAGAAAATGATTTTCTGTGACAGATGCACAATTTCAGAAAAAAAGGGGCAATGCTGTAACCAAATAGTTTACATTTTATATAGGCAACAGATGGAGGAGTTCTCTGCTGACTTGAAAACCCCCGCTGGGTGATGACTTGTGTGAATCAGGCCATCAGCTATTAATCAAAGAAATACGATTTCAGACTGAAAAAAAAGATGAAAAAGAATCAGAAGACCTATACCATTTTCAGGGAAATGATTGTCCAGTCTCTCTTTGAAAGCCTCCAGTGATGGAGCGTCCGCACCTTTTGAAGACAAGCTGTTCCATTGATTGATTGCTCTCACTGTTAGGAAATTTCTCTTTAGTTCTAGGTTGCTTCTCTCTTTGCTCAGTTTCCAACCGTTGTTTCTTGTCTTGTCTTTTGGTCCTTTGGAAAATAGTTTGGCCTCCTCGTCTTTGTAGGAGCCCCTCAAATATTAGAATGCTGCAATTCTATTTCCTCTAGTCCTTCTTTTCATTAGACTAGATCAGGGGTCTGCAACCTTAAACACTCAAAGAGCCATTTGGATTCATTTCCCACAGAAAAGAAAACACCGGGAGCCACAAAACCCTTCCCGTGCCTGACTATTTCTTGAGCAGCCACAAAACTAGCATATGTAGTTGAATTAAACATTCTGTTTTCTTCTGAAACTTTTCTTTTCTTGGATTTATCCATGGTTGGCCTACCGTGGATTAAAAAGCTCAATAAATCGTATGCCGGCGGGTGCCGCACATTGGCGGTTGTGACACATATTTTGAGTGACAGGGGGTCGCAGCAGAGGGGTGAAAGAGCCACATGTGGCTCCAGAGCCACAGGTTGCTGACCCCTGGACTAGACATACCCAATTCCTGTAACCATTCTATGTATGTTTTAACCTCCAGCCCACTAATCATTCTTGTTGCTCTTCTCTGCACTCTTTCCAGAGTCTCAGCATCTTTTTTTTTTTTTATTGTGGTGACCAGAACTGGATGCAAGTGTAGCCTTACTAAGACTGTGTAAAGCTATACTAAAATGTCATGTGATCTTGATTCTATCCCTCTATTTCATGCAACCTAGGATTACATTGGCTTTTTTGGCAGCTGCAGCACATTGCTGGCTCATATTTAAGTGATTGCCCCAGGGGTGAAATCCAGCAGGTTCTGACAGGTTCTGGAGAACGGTAGCGGAAATTTGGAGTAGTTCGGAGAACCAGCAAATGCCACCTCTGGATGGCCCCAGAGTGGGGTGAGAATGGAGATTTTGCAATATTCTTATTCTTATTATTTATTGAATTTCTTTACCGCCCTTCTCCCAAAGGACTCAGGGCGGTGAACAGAATAAGATTTCATATACATATTATATATATATATATATATATATATATATATATATATATATATATACACACACACACACACACACACACACACATATATATATATATATGTTTTTCTTCTAGCCAGGTTTTCCCTACGTAGCCAAGGTTTTTTTGTAGCTCCAGCTCAGTAGAATCTCATCTACTCGGTTCTGGGCTTTTTTCTTTTCTAACACCTAGCAAGCTCTCACTGCTAGGTGGGAGACCTAAATAGATCCATTTCTAGCTCGTTAGCTGTCATTAGTAGGCCACACCCATATCCTCCCTGTAAAGGCATAGTATCAATTTTCTTACTTCTTCGTAGGGTTTATGTGTGTTTTTCTTCTAGCCAGGTTTTCCCTACGTAACCAAAACCTGGCTAGAAGAAAACACACATAAACCCTACGAAGAAGTAAGAAAATTGATACTATGCCTTTACAGGGAATATATATATATATTATATATATATATATATTACATATATATTATATATATATATATATATATTACAGGGAATATATATATATATACTGTTTATATATATATATATATATATATAAACAGTAAATAATAAATTGAGTCAACTTAGTGTATCTGCTAAGACCTTGGCATAGAATTTAGATGTTTATGCTAGCCCTGCTTGTTGAAACCGAAAGGTCTTCAGGGCACGTCGGAAAGTGCGAAGATCTGGGATTATTTGTATTCCAGGGGGTATTTTGTTCCAAAGAGTAGGTGCCCCCACAGAGAAGGCTCTCTCCCTTGGAACTACTAGATGACATTGTTTTAATGATGGTACTATGAGTAGGCCTACTCTGTGAGAGTGTATTGGTTGGTGGGAGGTTATCGGTTGAAGCAGGTGATCTCGTAAGTACTCAGGTCCTAAGCCATGGAGCACTTTAAAGGTAAGAACGTTCTTACCCCAGGAGTGAGGAGAGAATGGGAATTTTGCAGTATCCTTCCCCTGAGTGGGGTGAGAATGGAGATTTTGCAGTATCCTTTCCCTGCCATGCCCACCAAGCCACGCCCACAAAACCGGTAGTAAAAAAAATTGGATTTCACCACTGGATTGCCCCCTAGCACTCCAAGACCCCTCTCACAGTTACTGGCATTAAGCCAAGTTTCACCTAGCCCCGTGATGGCAAACCTATGGCATGCGTGCCATAGGTGGCATGCAGAGCCCTCTCTGTGGGCACACCAGCCATTACCCCAGCCAGCTCCACCATGCATGCACGCTTGCTCACCTCCCACTGGCAGGGGGCAGAGCACATGCATGAGGGGCACTTGCATTGCATTTTGGGGGTTCGTGTGCATGCCTCCCATGCCCCGTTTTGGGCCTGGAAAGCCTCCTGCACCAACCTGGAAACCAAAACGGGGCGTGGAGGGGTTGGGCCGCATGCACAGGGGGGCAGGGCACATGCACCGGGGATGCTCACATTGCATTTTGGGGCTTCAGGCACGCGCACACGCAGGCATTCGCACACATGCACGCTTTGGGCACTCAGCACCAAAAAGGTTAACCAACACTGATCTAGCCTGTGCGTACACCAATGGTTTTTTTTTTTTTTTTTTTTTTTGGCCTGTTAAACTGTTGGAAGAAATATCCATCTGGTTCAGTTCCAAACCGGGAGAAAGGCACTGGAGACAAAACGGAGGCTGGAGGCTGATTGGAAAGAGGATCCATTTATTGATGAACAGGACCACGTGTTTGTGGTTCTGGTGCAGCTGACCACATGGAGTTGAGAGTGAGGGGTTTTAATACCTTCTCTTGGGCTTTGAACTTGAGCTTCCTGTTCCTGTGCAAGAGCATGGTATTCTATTGGCTGTTGTCAGACTCCCATGGGGCCATGTAGGGGTCATAGCTGGCTCTATAGCCAAAGTACCAATCGTAGGAGTTTGTCTGAGCTGAGTTTGGTTGACGTTTCTTAGGGTGATGCAATGAAGGGGCGTTGGGCAATTCCTAGTATAGCTTACTGGCTTTTTCCTGTGTTGGATCTATCTCGTTATCTCTTACATGCTGACATCTGCTGAGAGCCATTAAGAAAGGTGGGGGCTTTTTTCTCTCTCTTAAAAAAAATGTGTTTCTCCATTTCTCATCCAGGGAAGTATCATATTCTGCCTTTTTAATATTTCTCAAAATATTTAGTTCTTTTAGGAGGGAGGGATGAGTATGCTAACTTTCTACAAAGCCTTACTTTTTATCTGTTTGCAAAAACTGGAAGGATTGTTGTACCTGTACAAGAAGACCAACTCAGACGAAACTGTATTGGACAGGGAAGAATTTGAAGAAGGACCAGTCAGACTTCAGGACGATAGCAATGGGCTGCAAATCAATTGGCAGTCAGCCTCAAAAGTGGATGGAATCCTGAGAGAGATTTTTTTTCCCAATATGCCCATATTTCAAAATTCCATGAAAGCTCACGATCTCCAAAGATAATCTGGTTTTTATATTGCACCTCTTTTCCCACTGCAAAGAACCTTTTTTGGGGGTGGGTGGGGGGGTGGGGGGAAGAGATTCTAGTTTTAGTACTACACAGAAACCGGGACTCTGTGAATGCACTTCTAAATTCACCCCAGTGGTATTTCACTAAAGCATTGCTTTTGACGGGGATAATTGGGGTTCTGAAAAGGCCTTGATCTTTTAAAAATGCAGTGAAATTGTAATAACAGTAATAATCAAACACTATTGCCACTTCCAATTGAATTTCGCCCGTGGCTTATATTTGTTCAGTAGCCTTTATAGCCATTCTGAAACCTGGGTATCTTTCTTCAGCTAAGCCTGAGTTGAACAGCTATGATATAATTTCATTACTTGTAAAATGTGTATTCTCTCTCTCTCTCTCTCTCTCTCTGTGTGTGTGTGTGTGTGTGAGAGAGAGAGAGAGAGAGAGAGAAAGAGAGAGAGGGGGGAGGGAGGGAGGGAGAGAGAGGGAAAGAGAGGGGGGACGGAGAGAGAGCGAGAGAGACAGACAGGGAGGGAGGGAGAGAGAAAAAGAGAGAGAAAGAGAGAGACAGAGAGGCAGGGAGGGAGGGAAAGAGAGACAGACAGAGAGACAGAAAGACAGGGAGGGAGAGAAAGAGAGAGAGAGAGAAAGACAGGGAGGGAGAGAAAGAGAGCGAGAGAGAGAAAGACAGGGAGGGAAAGAAAGAGAGAGAGAGAGAGAGAGACAGACAGAAAGATAGGAGAGAGAGAAGATAGGAGAGAGAGAGACAGAAAGACAGGGAGGGAGAGAAAGAGAGCGAGAGACAGAAAGACAGGGAGGGAAAGAAAGAGAGAGAGAGAGAGACAGACAGACAGAAAGATAGGAGAGAGAGAAGATAGGAGAGAGAGAGACAGAAAGACAGGGAGGGAGAGAGAGAAAGAGAGCGAGAGACAGAAAGACAGGGAGGGAAAGAAAGAAAGAGAGAGAGACAGACAGACAGAAAGATAGGAGAGAGAGAAGATAGGAGAGAGAGAGACAGAAAGACAGGGAGGGAGAGAAAGAGAGCGAGAGACAGAAAGACAGGGAGGGAAAGAAAGAGAGAGAGACAGACAGACAGAAAGATAGGAGAGAGAGAAGATAGGAGAGAGAGAGACAGAAAGACAGGGAGGGAGAGAAAGAGAGCGAGAGACAGAAAGACAGGGAGGGAAAGAGAGAGAGAGAGACAGACAGAAAGATAGGAGAGAGAGACGATAGGAGAGAGAGAGACAGAAAGACAGGGAGGGAGAGAAAGAGAGAGAGAGAGAGAAAGACAGGGAGGGAAAGAAAGAGAGAGACAGACAGACAGACAGACAGGGAGGGAGGGAGGGAGGGAGGGAGAGGGGGGGAGAGGGAGGGAGGGAGAGGGGGGAGAGAGGGAGGGAGAGTTCACCCTTACTTTATTCACTTGTCATTTGAGATATCAATTCTCTTTGGACTTGTCTTTTATTCTAGAAGATATTTTATTTGGAACAATAATTATTTTATGTCTCCTCAGGCCTAGCCCTGCACGTAATCTATGAAAGCCAAGATGATATCCACACAATTGAGGTTTTGAATAAGAAATAGAGTGAATCAGATTGCAAGCCAGCCTGAGTGAGCTGATGGTCTTTGGTCTCTTAGGCCAATCTACCCTGCAGGATTGCTGTTAGAAGAAAACACAGGAGGAGGAGGAGGAGGAAGAGAGGAATTGCTGTTGGGGAAGGGGCCTCAATCATGAGGGGCCACAGGCAAGGAAGAACAACAACATGACTAACATGCTTTTGTCAGATACTGTGATGAAAGTACAAAGTTGTGTCCTCTGTACAATAAGATCACAATAAATAATATTGATATTTACTTACATATTCAGTTAGTTAGTTGTTAGTTGCTTGCTTACTTTCCTACTTATTCATTACTTGCATTGGCTAACAAAATTACATCTAATCAACTGATAATCAGAATGGCTCAGAGATCGCCAGCTGTGTTCTTCATTGTTCTGACCTAGGCTTCCTGAGTCATTAAAGCACACGAGCAGTCCAAAAACCTCTTTTATTGCAACAGCTGTGAATTCTGTTCATTCACAGATGAGTCCCAATTAGTTAAAAAGAGTCCTTCAGAAGAAGTCCTTCGGGATAATCGCTGACCTTTATCTCCCTCGACACGCTGCCAAAGACCTAATTGGCAAAGCCACATGGAGGCCAGAATCAAACAGAGCTTCAGGCTTTAAGCTGAACCGAATGAACAAATGTTGCTTCCTGCAAAGGCCCACATGCCTTTGCTCCTCTTTTAAGTCTTATGGGAGGGGCTAATCATCTCCCAGCCCTACTCCCGAGTCGTCCCTTTGGTTTTAGCTGTACTTGCCTTCTGGCAGCTCTGCGCAGCTCTGCGCATGCGCGCACTGGGAACAGCTCCCCCTGTTCCTCTGCCTCGCTGAGGTCCGACTCTGGAGGCTCTGGAGGCAGCACATACCTCCCAGATGGCCCTTTCTCTGCCTCCAATGCAGAGCCCTCGCCCGAGCCTTCCCCAGACTCCAGGATTGGCCCATGGTCCTCCCCAGCCTCCTTACTGTCCGATTCTGCTGCCAGCTCCGCAGGCTGCTGGCGGACCACAACATTTATTAAATCTACATTATGGACACTTGTCCTTTTTCAATTTGATTTCCTAAGAATAAGGAACAGATTTCCACTTTCTAGTCAGCTGGAGTCACTGGTTGCATCTGCGTACCATCAGAAGCTGTTGGAAGAACAAGGAGCTGCTCACCATGACCTAAAGAGAACTGGGAATTCATGCAGTGGATGATGCTGGCAACTGAGTTTCTAGTTGCATTCTATGAGAACTACTGGTATGCCTTTTCTTGTGCCCATCTTTACTTTGTAAAATAGGTTCTTTTCCCCTAACCATAAAAGTCTGCTTGGGCCCAACCTTAGAATCATAGGCTTGGCCAGTTCTTATTCTATCCCAGACAAATTATTGTCCAATCTTTTCTTGAAGACCTCAAACAATGGAGCAGCCACAACATGGGTGGGTGTCAGGAGTTTCATTCCCTCGATCCTGACTGGCTCAAGGTTGACTCAGCCTTCCATCCTTCCAAGGTGGGTAAAAAGAGGACCCAGATAGTTGGGGGAGGCAAGATGCTGACTCTGTAAACCACTTAGAGAGGGCTGTGAAGCAGTATATAAATCTAAGTATTATTCATTCCTTCCTTCCTTCCTTCCTTCCTTCCTTCCTTCCTTCCTTCCTTCCTTCCTTCCTTCCTTCCTTCCTCCTTCCTTCCTTGCCATGGTGGTGCAATGATTAGAATATTGCAGGCTGACTTTGCCCACTGCCAGGAGTTCAATCCTGACCAGCTCAAGGTGAGGGTTGTAAAGCTCTGTGAAGCAGTATATAAGTCTAAGTGCTAGTGCTATCTTATTGAATGTGTTTAGATAGGCATTGAAACATGGTTCTTTGAACAGCCCAGGAAAAGGGGCATTTTCTGACCTCATTCTGAATTGCAATTGAATTTAACTATGCCTGCCCTTTTGCTGGCAGAGATAATAGTTATTTTTTTTTATTCATTGCCAAAGCCCATGGCAGTTTATATTCGTAAAAAATTAAAAACAGAAACAATTAAAAAGTCAGCATCGTCAAAAAACAAGAACGAAAAGAACATAAAAATCATAATCATAACAACGATAACACGGTACAAGCCCCCAAATGCCTCGATTAAGTTGAATTTCAATATGACATGGTCATCCTTCCCCAAAGTTCCCACGACTTCAACCCTTTCTATCATTTCCTCTTTGTTAATTAGAATTAAGTCCAGTGTAGCTCACTCTCTAGTTCTCTCCTCTACAGGGGTGGGATTGAAAAAATTTAGCAGCCGGTTCTCTGCGGTTGCTAGGTGGGTGTGGCCATGGAGGCGTGGCCTACTTGGCCTCCTGCACCATGGCAGGGATCGCTTTTCGTCTTCCCCAGGCTCCGGAGGTTTTCCTCAATCCTCCGGGAGGCCAAAAAGGGCCTCCCTGGGGCTCTGGAGGCCCTCCGGAGGCTGGAAACGGGCCCGTTTCTGGACTTCTGAAACTTCCAGGAGGCCCATTTTTTGCCCTCCCAGAGTCTCCACACGGGCACTGCACTTACTTCGCATCCAAAACGGGCCACGTGAAGACCCCTGGGAGGGGAGGGGCAGGGTGGGCAGGGCCAGCCATGCCTTGCAACTACTAGTTTGGCGAACCAGATGTAAAATTAGCATCTGGTTTGCTTGACTGAATCCCACCCCTGCTCCTCTATCTTTTGGTGATGAAGTTTTCTTCTAGGTTCATCAGGAACCTGTTTGATCTCCCACTTTGTTGTAGAGTGTGTCTCTCCATTGATGTCAGGATAATTAAAGTTCTCCTTTACTATTGTACTGTGCTTCCGACTCACCTTAGCTACCTGATCAGTAAAACGTTCTGTCAGCATCAGCTTTCCTGCTTTAGCTGCCATAAGAAACGGGGAGGGATTAGGTATGGAGCAAAGGGGGGGAAGGGAGCAGGAGGGGGTTTGTCTTTGTAGGAGGGGACTTCGTGGGAATCGAAACTAAATTTCAGAAGGGGATGGCCGACCAACTGTCTTGACATTCCTGATGGATGACGCTGCCAGACGTGTTGCCACCTGATCTTTGGAAGACCTTTAGATTGGCTGAGAAACTATAAACACGAGGGGGGGAAGAAGCTTAGTAGATGTATTTCGCGCGTTTTGATCACTTCCAGCTTTTCACTGGGATGTTAATCTTTTCATATTCAGTAAAAGTACCAGATTCTTCAAAATGCTTGAGTTTGGGGTTTTCTTTCCTGGATACTGAAGGAAGCATACCTGACATTAAGCTGGAAGTTATCTCAGTCATCCCGGACAAAACCCGAGGGGACTGAAAATCCAAAGTATGTCAGATCGAGGGAGTGATGACGAAGGGAAGATGGGGGCAGCGAGTTCAACCTCCCTCCAGTCGGAAAGAGAAACTGCAGAATGGCTGGAAAAACTCCGTTTGGAACCGGAGGAAGCTAGATGGTCCAAAGGTGTGGGCAGACTGCCGGACTGGGGGGAGAATCCCCGGGGAGTGACGACTTCCAGACCCCGAAAAAGGGAGGCAGTGTGGATGCAACAGCAGAAGGAACGTCTCATGATAGATCAAGCCTTGCAGCTTATCTGTGATGTGGAAGAAAGCAGAAAAAACCGTGAGTCTTTTGAAACTCCTGTGGAGAAGGGGGAAGCAGACCCCAGGGGGGAGGCAGAAGAGACAGCCTGCGGGGGAGAGGAAGAGTTTGAGGAGGGAACATCCCAGGCTTCGGCAGCTCGAGGAAGAGATGCAGCCGGCCAGAGAACCCCAGCCCTGCAGCCCCCCCCCCGCAGACGTAAAAAGCCAAAAATCCCCCCCCCTTCCTGGAAAGTTTGATGGAAATCCTAAAACCTTGGGATTTTTCCTGACCCAAGTGTGGAACCACATGCAGGATTGGGGGGAGGACTACGAAACAGATGCTGCTAAAGTCAGAAGCGTTGCGAATGCCCTAGAGGGAGTGGCGGCTGAGTGGATGGTAGTTCTCCACAATAACAACTCCCTCCTGCTGAGAAATTACAACCAGTTCATGAGGGCCCTTAGAAGACGTTTTGAAGACCATTTAGCTGAACGAAAGGCGAGAACTCAGAATGAAGAGCATTCAGCAGGGCCGGAGGCCGGTGGCAGAGTATATCCAAGAGTTTCGTGAACTGGCACCTTATATGACAGGCTGGTCAGAAATGGCGCTTTTGGAGAGTTTCAAGGATGGATTGAATGATGAGATATATCGAGATTGCAGGAGCATGGGGGTCCCCGATGATTTGGATAGATGGTACATCTAGCTGAGGATGTGGAGATCGAGCTGAAACGGAGCGAACTCCGAGGAAGGCGGATGGGGGACCAGTCATCCTCTCTCTACCGTAAGGGGGCGGCCAAGATGACTGGCGGGAAGACCGAATTCAAACCCAAGTCAAAGCCCTTCACCTGTTTCAAATGTGGGAAGGAGGGTCACCAGGCGGCCGAATGTTTCTCCAAACCACCGCCAAAAGCCACCGGGGCCAGCCAAAAGAAAAGCGATAAAATACCCGCCAAAACCCACGGCACCGCCCTGAAAGGAGAAGTCGTTGAGTTCACTCCCCGGAACCAGCGTGAGTTGGGAACTCCGACCAACGATGACGACAGCGAGACAGACTCCGACTCGGACACCGATGAACGGGTGAGTCACACGGAAGAACCCTTACTCATCCCCGTAGAAGTAAGGGTGCCCTCCACAGGAACTCACACGCAATTGTTAGCCCTGTTGGACTCGGGGTGCACTAGGTGCATAATTAGCCCCAAAGTAGTGGAGGAAATGGGACTGAGACTGAAAACTTTAAAAAGACCCATTGCTTTTTGTCAATTAGATGGGTCGATTGCAGGGGGGGGGCAGCTAGTTTTATGACCGAACCCCTCGAACTACAGTTGGGGAATCACATAGAAAAGCTCAGCTTTATTGTAGCCCCTGGCATGGAAAGGCCCCTAATTCTAGGACTGCCCTGGCTTCGAAAATGGAACCCACGAGTAAATTGGAAAACGGGGGTCCTGCGCATCCGTACGGCAGAACCACCTCCAGAAAAGGAAGGCCCCTCCCTAAGGGACGACATAAGACCAGAAGGGGCCGCAGTAGCCCTTAACTATATTGAGGGAGAAGAGAAAATTCCGAAGGAATATTGGGACCTCAAGGAAGTGTTTAGTGAAAAAGCTTCTGATAATCTGCCTCCCCACAGGGCCACTGACTGCACCATTGAAATACTCCCAGGGGTGAAGCTTCCCAAACCAAAAATATACCCCATGACACCTCAAGAATTGGAGGAATTTATTTATTTATTTATTTATTTGTTTAAATTTCTATACCGCCCTTCTCCAATGTAGGACTCAGGGCGGTGAACAGCCAAAGTAAAAAACAAGACATACATACAAAACATACAAAATCTAAAATCTGTTTAAAATAATTAAATAATTTTGGCCGTAATTAAAACATTCCAATTTAAAATCCGTTTAAAATTTGACTCAAGCCAGCCCAGCTAGTTGAAATAAATGGGTTTTTAGGGCCCGACGAAAAATCCGGAGGTCTGTTATTGTACGTAGCTCTGGGGGGAGGTTGTTCCAGAGGGCGGGCACCGCCACAGAGAAGGCTCTCCCCCTGGGGGTCACCAGCCGACATTGTTGGAATTTTATTGACAAAAACTTAGAACGGGGATTTATCGAACGAGCCAAACCCAAGGTAGCAGCGCCAGTAATGTTTCGCGAAAAGAAAGATGGATCCTTCAGATTAGTTGTTGATTATAGAAACATGAACGCCATTTGCGTGGAAAATGTCTATCCCCTCCCACTTATGAAGGACATGTTGGCCCATTTAGGAAAGGGAAATTTTTTTACCAAACTTGATTTAAGAGAGGCATACTACCGAGTGAGAATAAAAGAGGGAGATGAATGGAAGACAGCATTTAATTGCCCACTGGGGTGTTTCCAATTTAGAGTACTCCCTTTTGGACTACAGGGGGCCCCGGCCGTATTCATGCAGTTGATCAACGAAGTGTTGCATGAGCATCTATATAAGGGGGTGTTGGTCTATTTGGACGATATTCTAATTTATTCTGACAACATGGCCGACCATGTCAGACTGGTTCGAGCGGTCTTGAATAAACTCAGAGCAGCTGAACTCTATGCCAAACTTTCTAAATGTGAATTCCATCAAGACAAAATCGACTATCTTGGATATCGTATATCGCATGAGGGAATAGAGATGGACCCGGAAAAGGTCCGGGCAGTAATGGAATGGGCCGCACCACGCACCCGTAAACAGTTACAGAGTTTCTTAGGGTTTGCTAACTTTTATAGACAATTTATCCCCTCTTTCGCAAAAATCGCATTGCCAATTACAAACTTGCTCAAAACAAAAGGGGAAATAAAACCCAAACCCTCGAAACCACTAGAATGGACTATGGACTGTCAGGCCACTTTCGAAAAACTGAAACGGCTGTTTGCAGCTGAACCTGTGCTCAAACACCCCGACATAGAACAACCTTTTGTAATACAAGCGGATGCTAGCGACGTTGCCGTAGGAGCGATACTCTTGCAAAAGAATGAGAATGGAATATTACAACCCTGTGCTTACACATCCCGTAAACTATCTGAAACAGAAAGGAGATGGGCCATATGGGAGAAGGAAGCGTTTGCAGTTAGATGGGCGCTGTTAACATGGAGACAATTTTTGGAGGGGGCAAAACATCCTTTCGAGGTGTGGACTGACCATAAGAATCTAGAAGCATTAAAAACACCACGCAAATTGTCACCCAAACAGGCACGCTGGGCCCAACATTTCAAGCGTTTCAATTTCACTTTACGTTACCTTCCTGGGGGAAAAAATTTCATGGCAGACGCACTTTCCAGATTGCCACAGTACAACAGCATAAAGAAGGAACTGGTTCAACCAATGATCCCCTTAACGCAATTGGCAACACCTGTCACTACCAGAGCGCAGAGTAAAACCAATCCAGAACTCTCAGGGGATTTACTCGAAAAGTTACGAGAAGCACTAAAAGCTGACGAGTGGTTTAAACTCCACTCGAATGAATGCACACTTCGCGATGGACTAGCTTGGGTTGGATCGAAATTGTATGTTCCGACCACATTAAGACCAACCGTATTGAAATATGCGCATGATGCCAAAGCCGCAGGACACTTTGCGTTTGTCAAAACTTTACATCTTGTTAAGAGACAGTTTTGGTGGCCTGCACTAAAAAAGGACATACAGGCATATGTGGCTAGCTGTCCAGTATGTGCCTCGGCTAAAAGACCTCCAGGAAAATCCCCTGGATTACTGCAAAGTGTGGCTAGACCGAACGCCCCATGGAAGGAAATATCTATGGATTTTGTGGTGGACTTACCCGACAGTGAGGGCTGCACTGTCATTTGGGTAGTAACTGATTTGTTTTCTAAACAAGTACATTTCATACCTTGCTCAAAGATCCCTTCAGCAAAAACCCTCGCAAAGTTATTTATTCGGCAGATTTACCAACTACATGGGTCTCCGAGAAGAATAATTTCTGATAGGGGTGTGCAATTTACTTCCAGTTTCTGGAGAGAATTTTTAAGATTGATAGGCTCCGCACAGGGGTTGAGTTCCAGTCACCACCCTCAGACAAATGGTGCTTGTGAAAGAACCAATGGGGTACTCGAACAATACCTTAGATGTTACGTGAATTACCAACAGGACAATTGGGTAGACTTGTTGCCATTTGCAGAAGTGGCGTATAACAATTCTGTGCATAGTAGCACCGGATTCACCCCTTTTAAGGTTGCATCGGGCCAGGATTTTGTACCCATTCCCGAGTTACCTCAAGATGATCCCCAAAATCCCTCTTTGATAGATTGGATAGAACAATTAAGGAGCACCTGGACAGTGACTCAGAAGGCATTAGATGAGGCACACCGAGCTCATAAGGCACAAGCCGATAAGAAAAGGTCCCCAGCTCACATTTACAAAGTGGGGGATAAAGTCTATTTGTCTACCAAATACTTACAAACCACCCAGAGGTCTAAAAAGCTGGGGCCTAAGTATGTAGGACCATTCCGTGTGATCAGACTGATAAATCCAGTGACAGTTGAATTAGAATTACCAAAAACCTTGAGACGAATACATCCTGTATTTCATGTTAGTTTATTGAAACCTGAACACTCATCTCCCCTAAGGGTTGATCATAGCAACCCTCCAATTCCCATCCTCGTAGAAGGGGAGCAACATTTTGAGGTTAAGGAAATCTTGGACTCTAGAAAACACCATGGTAAAGTCCAATATCTGATTGCCTGGAAACATTTTCCACTATCTCAGGCTGAATGGGTAAATAAACGGGATGTCCGAGCTCCCAAGAAAGTACAACAGTTCTATGCCAAATACCCTGATAAACCTTGATCATTGTATATATTCTGTTTCTCTTTCTCTTTTTCCTTTTAATTAGGACTAACGTCTCTTCTGCAAGAGGGGCCGAATGTCAGCATCAGCTTTCCTGCTTTAGCTGCCATAAGAAACGGGGAGGGATTAGGTATGGAGCAAAGGGGGGGAAGAGAGCAGGAGGGGGTTTGTCTTTGTAGGAGGGGACTTCGTGGGAATCGAAACTAAATTTCAGAAGGGGATGGCCGACCAACTGTCTTGACATTCCTGATGGATGACGCTGCCAGACGTGTTGCCACCTGATCTTTGGAAGACCTTTAGATTGGCTGAGAAACTATAAACACGAGGGGGGGAAGAAGCTTAGTAGATGCATTTCGCGCGTTTTGATCACTTCCAGCTTTTCACTGGGATGTTAATCTTTTCATATTCAGTAAAAGTACCAGATTCTTCAAAATGCTTGAGTTTGGGGTTTTCTTTCCTGGATACTGAAGGAAGCATACCTGACACGTTCATCTATTCCTTCTGTTTTGTTGGGTGTTTTGTAGTATACACCTATGGCAATGTCTGTTGTGGCCCGTACATGGCCTGTGCAGCTAGTAGCTGATTCAGACAGTGAGGAGGCTGGTGTGGTCCTGCGCCAGCAGCCTGTGCAGCTGGCACTCGAGTCAGACAATGAGGAGGCTGGAGAAGATGTGGTGCCAGAGGCAGGGATTCAGCCAGGGCCTTCAGAACCCCCAGAAGCTCCCTTAAGTGAAGAGGACGAAGAGAAGGAGCTCTCCTAGATGCACGGGCACACAAAGCTGCCAAAAGGCAGGAGTGGCTCCTCAGGAGGAGGTCTCCTCGAGAGTAAGGCTTGGGCCTAATTGGCCACTCCCTTAGCCTATTTAAGGAGGAATGCTGACTGAAGCAATTTGCAGGGAACAACTTCGTTCACATACCTTCATGTCTTGTCTTGCTTATCTTATCAGCTTCCTGCAAATTGCTTCTGGGCATTCTGCCAACCATAGTAAGCTTTCAGCCATTGTTCTTTGAATTCTTGGCAGCTGTTAGTGCGGTTGATTAACAGCCGTTGTTGTAAAATACTGGTTTATTTAGTAGACTAAGGTTTATACGGACTTTATGTGTGCTGCGTTCTTTGGGTCCGTAGCTGGGGCAGAACAATGTCATTCTTTTTCCCTTTTATGCATTCATGAAGGTTTTCATATTTGGTTTGTTACATTTCGTTAGAGGTGTAGAGGTGTTCTTGCATACAATGCAACTCCACCTCTTTTATTAGGCCTGTTTCCTTTCAACAATTTAAATAGTTTACATTGGACAATCTCACATTTCAAGGTACTGAGGAGAAACACTGTCCTGGTGACTTTCTGAAAGGAAGACAGTTCTGGAATCAGTTTAACCAGTGATGGGACGCTATGCCACCAAATGAGCACCAACACAAAAAAATGCGTCTTCTGGATGCACTTCTCATAGGTAAGGTATCTTCAATATTTGTATTGTATTTGCCATGACTACCCATGTAGGAAAATTGTAAAAAATGTAGATATGTTAGGCTAAGTATCTATTATAGCTTAGTTATAAGAAAACTATTTCCCCATAACTGGCATAAGTCAGCAGAGCTAGAACCAAAAAGTGTCATAAAGATTATGATAGAAAAATTAGGGTGCTGTTATAGTATATTATAGTGGGAAAATGATGCTACTGTCATGACACATGCGTTGTCTTTTGTCCCCATTCTCCATAAACACATCTCAATGAGTAGATGTAATTTTCTTGAAAACCAGTTGTAACTTTTTTTTTTTTAATTTGATTTATATGCCGCCCTTCTCTGGAGACTCAGTGCGGCTTACAGTGCGTTAGAGCAACTTGGAAATAAGAAGCCAATATTTTCTATAGCTGCATGTTCTCTCTCTCACTTGCTCACTCTTTTGCTCTATCTCTTTCTCTCTCTTTCTCTCTCACTCTTCATTCTCTCTTTTGCTCTGTCTCTCACACACACATACTTTTTTTGCTGTCACTTGCTCTCTCTCTCCCTCTCCCTCTTTGGGTCTCTCTCTCTCTCCCTCTCCCTCTTTTTTGCTCTCTCTTTCTCTCTCTTTTGCTTTCTCTCTCTCTCTCTCTTTTGCTCTCTCTCTCTCTTTCTCCCTATCTTTGTCTCTCTCTCTCTCTCTCTCCTTCTCACTCATTTTTGCTCTCTCTTGCTGTCTCTCCCTCTCTTTGGCTCTCTCTCTCTCTCACTCACTCACTCTTTTTTGCTCTCTCTTGCTCTCTCTTTCTCCCTCTCTTTTTCTCTCCCTCTCCCTCTCCCTCTCTTTCTCTCACTCTCACTCTTTTGCTCTCTCTCTTGCTCTCTCTTTCTCCCTTTCTTTGTCTCTCTCTCTCTCCTTTTCACTCATTTTTGCTCTCTCTCGCTCTCTCTCCCTCTCGTTGGCTCTCTCTCTCTCTCTCTCTCACTCTCTCACTCACTCACTCTTTTTTGCTCTCTTTTGCACTCTTTCTCCTTCTCTTTTTCTTTCCCTCTCTTTGTCTCCCTCCCTCTCTCACTCTCACTCTTTTGCTCTCTTTCTTGCTCTCTCTTGCTCTCCCTCTCCCCCTCTCTCTCCCTCTCTTCCTCTCTCTTCCTCCTCCTTTGCTTTTTAAAGTTTAAAACACAAGTATTTCCAGAGGAGCCCAAGTCATCAATTGCTGCAGTGTTGAATATTAGATATTTTATGCTGATTCTAGAAGTCTTATTGCCATGGCTGAGAGGGAAAAATAATTCAGAGCATTTCTAAAGACATCCAGTTCCCTGCTGCCACAGAAAAAAACACCTGGTTGAATTTGTTCATAAGGGCCAGCCTAAATGCTGCTGAACTCTCCCTGCAATCATCTGATCGCTGCTCCTTGGGAGATCAAAACCAGAGCCTCAAAAAAGAGAAAAGTATCAGATGCATTCTGTATGGGGAGATAACAATCCATTCATAACATTGTTAGCCTAGCTAGCGTAATATAGAAAATACAATGTCGGGCTAATGGTTTATAAGAGCAGGCTGTGAGCATCACGTTCGTCTATTGCAGGATTTCCAGGCACAGTTCTCCTACATTTTGTGGGCAAATTTGTTAGAGTGGGGGGGTGAACAAATATCGTAGTTGTTACATGTGTAATGTTCTTGCACTTTCTCTTTAATGAGCTGCGGTGGCGCAGTGGTTAGAGTGCGGTACTGCAGGCTACTCCTGCTGACTGTCGGCTGCCTGCAGTTTGGCAGATCAAATCTCACCAGGCTTAAGGTTGACTCAGCCTTCCATCCTTCCGAGGTGGGTAAAATGAGGACCCAGATTGTTGGGGCAATAGGCTGACTCTGTAAACTGCTTAGAGAGGGCTGTAAAAGCACTGTGAAGCGATATATAAGTCTAAAGGCCCTTCCTTCCTTCCTGTGTTTTCTCTCCCTCCCTTTTCTCCCTCCCTCCCTCCCTCCCTCCTTCCTTCCTTCTTCCTTCCTTCCTTCCTTCCTTCCTTCCTTCCTTCCTTCCTTCCTTCCTTCCTTCCTTCCTTCCTTTCTTGCCATGGTAGTGCAATGATTAGAATATTGCAGGCTGACTTTGTCCACTGCCAGGAGTTCAATCCTGACCTGCTCAAGGTTGACTCAGCCTTCCATCCTTCCGAGTTGGGTAAAATGAGGACCCAGATTGTTGGGGGGCAAGAGGCTGACTCTGTGAACTGCTTGGAGAGGGCTGTAAAACACTGTGAAGTAGCATATAAGTCTAAGTGCTATTGCTATTAAATAGATGGCTCACCACTGTCAGTTAGGCTTTAATTTTTATTCCCGCATGGAGCAGGAGGTGTATCTAAGGGCCTGAAAGGCCCTTTTCAATTTTAGAACTCTATGAAGCAGTACACAAGTAGGGAAAGAAATTGTCTGGCCTGCTGAGAAGAAAGACCAAATTTTTCATTTGTTTGTTTGTTTGTTAATTGATTGATTATATTCAGCCTTTATCGTTTTTTACAAATAACTCAAGGCAGAAAATCTATCCAGCACACTTTCCTCCTCCTATTTTATAGAATGGAATGGGATGGAATGGAATGGAATGGAACGGAACGGAACAGAACAGAACAGAACGGAATGGAATGGAATGGAATAGAAATAGAAGAGAAGAGAATATAGAATAGAATGGAATGGAATGGAATGGAATGGAACAGAACGGAACGGAACGGAATGGAATGGAATAGAAATAGAAGAGAAGAGAATACAGAATAGAATAGAATGGAATGGAATGGAATGGAACGGAACGGAACGGAACGGAATGGAATGGAATAGAAATAGAAGAGAAGAGAATATAGAATAGAATGGAATGGAATGGAATGGAATGGAACGGAACGGAACGGAACGGAACGGAACGGAACAGAAAGAAATGGAATGGAATATGGAACAGAACAGAACAGAACAGAACAGAACAGAACAGAACAGAACAGAACAGAAAGAATGGAATGGAATAGAATGAAAACAAGGGGTGCAAGTCAGGGGTGATATATTATGGAGAATTTCTAATTGTTAGAAATATTTCCATTCTGAAATATATTAAAATCTCATTTGAACTGAGCTTGACTCTTGGTGACTTCATTAATTAAAAATTAATGAATTAACTTCCTGGGTTAACCAATTAACAATTAATTGACTGGGTTTTGAAGCTGCCCGGCTACAAAAAATGACTCTGGGCAACTTCCAGTGTTTAAAATACATAATTAAAGAAACAGACAAAACTGAACCCATACTCTTAAAAAAAAAAAAAAAAAATTGTCAGGGGCTGCAAAAACACCTTGACCCCAGATCTGGAAAAAAGCCATCTCTTTAAGAGACTTGGAAAAAGAATGGCACTCATACTCTGTGGGGATGTTGCTCTAGGAGGAAGGGCCTATGAAAGTAAAGATAAGATTCCTCAGTCCCACAAGCTGACAACATTTAATGGAGGGGGGTCTAGTGTGTAGGATATCTGAATAAGGGGAGGTACAGCAAGATTGTAAGATCTTGTTATAGCCTATCCCAGGGATCAGCAACCCGCAGCTCTGGAGCCGCATGTGGCTCTTTCATCCCTCTGCTGCGGTTCCCTGTTGCTAGTCAGCTGCACAATTGATAGAGCTTTCAGTTAGGATAGAAAAAGGACACCGCGCTAGGAGGAGACTCTATGGTGGGGGAACTGGACTTCCACTTGGCTCCAGAATTGAATGGGGGGCTTCCAGTTAGGACCTTCATGGCTCTTTGAGTGTTTAAGGTTGCTGACCCCTGGCCTATCCCAATAAAGTAAGGGAAAATAAAAGATCTTCTGCTTTCACGACATAAGCTGGAGATTGAAAATCAGGCTTGCCAGATGTTACATCTTTCCTATCCTGCTCTACGGAGTGGAGAGTTGGTCTCTGACAGAAAGCCACTTGAAGAGACTAGAAGCATTTGAAATGTGGATTTACAGGCAGCTATTACTTATAAGTTGGGTTGACAAAATCAGAAACGAGGAGGTGATAAGCCACCTGGGAAAGCCAAGGGAAATAATCAAAACCATAAAAAAAGCAAAAGTTAGAATATTTTGGACATGTGATGCGACACCCAGAAAAATAGAGCATCTTTCACTTAATACTCCAAGGAAAGATTGAAGGCAAATGAGGTCCAGGCAGAAGAAGAACATCATGGCTTCAAAATCTAAGGGACTGGTTTGGATAAAACTCAGCAGTACTTTTTTGTGTGGCTGTTGATAAAAATAGGATGGCCAGCATGATCGCCAATGTCCGATGACAGATACGGCACAAGAAGAAGAAGAAAAAAGTATGGTTTCTTTCTTTTTTTTTTTTTAAATACTTTATTGAGTTTTCCAAAACAAAAAAGAAAATATACAATCTATCTCTCCTTTCGGAGGTGCAGTGTTTATACAATATAGTGAAACAAAAGTTAAAAAAAAGACTTCACCCTTAACTATACATTATTTTATACAATACAACTATAATACATGTGCCAGGTCAAATTCTAAGGTCATGTTTTCATCTTATTGTTCAACCAGTGATACCAAACGTCATAATATTTTGAGTTGTCCTCGTTTTTTAACTCACTTGTCAGTTTCGCCATTTCTGCGCACTCTAGGATCTTATTTATTAGAGTTTCTTCTGAGGGCATAAGTTTGTTTTTCCAGCATTTTGCGAAAGCTAATCTAGCCGCAGTTATAATCTGGATTATCAGTTGGGTTTTATTGTTGTTGAAACCTTCTTCGGTTATGCCTAGGAGGAAAAGCTCTGGGGCTAGGTCTACCTCCTGTCCCGTTATTTCACAGAGCCAGTGTCGGATTTTGGACCAGAACTTTTTAGTCTCAGGGCAGGTCCACCATAGGTGGTAGAAGGTGCCGACCGTTTTTCCACTTTTCCAACATGTGGGAGAGAGATTTGGAAACATCTTGGCTAGCGTCGCTGGGGCTAGATACCACCTGTGTAACAATTTGTAATGATTTTCCCTAAACGTTGTCGATTTAGTTATTTTGTAGTTTCTATTCCAAGCTATCTCCCAATCATTAAAATTTAGTCTATGTCCTAAATTTTTTCCCCAGATGTTCAGTTGATTTCTTGCTATGGACTCTGCCCTATCTTCATCTAATAGAAAGTTATAGATTTTTGATAACATTTTCTTATCTGTTCCCCAAATAATTTTGTCAAAGTTCCCAAATTTCGCTGCTATACCAAATTTGTCTCTGTCTTTTTGGAATCTTGAGTGAATCTGAAAATAGTTCCACCAATCCAAGTTTAGGCCCTGATCTCTCAATAGATCCAGCGATTTAAGTTTCCCTTCTTCATCGAGGATATCCTTGTATGTACCCCATTTGTACTCATCTCTCCTGTTTGGTGCCGCCAACGCTTCCATGATGGAAAGCCAGTTGGGTACTTTCGTATAGATCTTCTGTCTAATTTCGACCCACATGTGAATAAGGGTCTCCCTAATTTTATGTTTATGAAAATAGGATTTTTTCTTGTTCTTTATATCCCAAAGGTAGGAGTGCCATCCTTTTAGAAGGTTATGTCCTTCCAAGGTCAGGGTTCTCCTATCTTGTAACTTGATCCACTCCTTAATCCAGATTATTTTTGCCGCCTTTTGATATAGTTTCCAGTCAGGGAGCCCAAAACCTCCCAAATTCCTTTTCCCTTGGAGTATCTTAAAAGAAATCCGCGATTTCTTACCCTCCCACAGAAAATTCCTGATATGTTTGTTCAAGTCCAAAAAGAATTTTTTATCTAAAGATAACGGAATGTTTTGGAATAGGAACAAAATTTTTGGTAGGATATTCATTTTAATCGCTGCAATTTTACCAATCAGAGACAATTTGAGCTTTTTCCATCTTTCAAGATCTTGGTGTGTTTTCTGCAGAAGGGGGATATAGTTATCATCTTTTAATGAGGAGAATCTCGTGGTGATCCATATTCCCAAGTATTTTATTTTCCTAACTGTCTGGAGGCCTAATAATTCTTCCTTTTGAAGGTCTGTCATGTTTTTCACTAGTAATTTAGTTTTATCCTTATTGAGTTTAAGGCCCGCCACCTCTCCATATTCCTGTATTTCCTGCATTAATTTTCCACCGGATTCTAATGGGTCTTCCATTATGAGGGCTACATCGTCAGCAAAAGCTTGGGTTTTGAATAATTCGTTCCTAATCTTTAATCCTTTGATATAATTGTTAGCTCTTATTTTTCTAAGTAGCACCTCTAGCGCCAAAATATATAATAAGGGAGACAGGGGGCATCCCTGCCTCACTCCTTTTTGAATCTGGAACAATTGGGTTCTGTCTCCATTCACTAATATATTTGCCCTCTGGTTTTTATAGATATTCTCAATCATCTTCCTAAAGTTAGTACCGAATCCCATTAGGTCAATTTGATTTATCATAAACGTCCAATTCAAGTTGTCAAATGCCTTTTGGGCATCAACAAACATTAAGGCCAGCTGTTTTTCAGGATGTTGTTCGTAGTATTCAAAAGTGTTTAAAACTATTCTCAGATTATCTCTGATCTGTCTCCCTGGGAGAAAGCCATTTTGATCTTTGTGTATCCACCGATTTAAAATTTTTTTGAACCTCTCCGCAATTATATTCATGAACAGTTTATAATCTGCGTTCAACAATGAGATAGGTCTGTAGTTGGATATCTGTTTCGGGTCGGCACCCTCTTTCAAAATAAGCGTCAAATACGCTTCCCTCCACGAATCTGGAATTGTGATACCCGCCAGAGCCTCATTCAGTATTTCTAGTAACTCTAATTTTAGGGCATCATCAAATTTTTGGTATAATTCCCCGGGAAGACCATCTGGGCCTGGAGTTTTATTCTTCTTTATTTTAGAAAGGGCCGTTTTTAATTCCTCTATAGTGATCTTTTCATTTAACCTTTCCTTTTCTTCTTCAGGGATTAACGGTAGATTAGCATCCAACAGGTACTGTTCTACCTTGTTTGACGCAATTCCTTCACTTTTATATAAGCCTTCATAAAACTTTCTTATACTCTCTAATTTATCTTCTTCCTTCGTCAGCAAATTACCCTGGGAGTCTTCTAATACTAATATTTGATTTTTTTCCTTCTCTTTTTTTAGTTTATATGCCAGCCATCTCCCTGACTTGTTAGCGTTCTCAAAACAATAATGCTTGGTTCTTTTCATTTTTTGCGCCATTTCCTCTTGGTTCAATAAATTCAATCTATGTCTCGTCATCGACCACTGTTGTTTGATCGCCTCATCTCCCGGGCATTGCTGGAGTTTATCTTCAGCTTGCGATAACTTATTACTGAGCTCTTCTCTGGTCTTTCTTTTTTCCTTGTTTTTGAAGGCGGCATATGAGATGGCAACCCCTCTCACATATGCCTTCATAGTGTCCCACACAATTTCTTTGGCTGTCTCTCGGTTTCCATTTTCTATGAAGAAGCGTTTGACTTCTTCATTCAATTTCAGTATAAACTCTTCTTCATATAGCAGCTTAGTCCTTAGGCTCCATCTCTGTTGTATTTTCTTTGTATCGTGGTGCCAGCTAATTTCAAGGAACTTATGGTCTGCCCAAGCATTTATGCACATGTTGACCTTTTTAATTTCTAGGCCCAGTTTTCTGGTAGCCCAGACCATATCTATTCTAGACCAAGAGTTTTGTGGCATTGAATAGAAAGTAAATTGTCTGTCATGGGGGTGTAGGATACGCCACATATCGACTAGGTTTATCTCGTCCACTAAATCAAAAAAGGACTTTGGTAAGGGAGATCTTTTATTCTTTTTAGTTATATCACATTTGTAATCGTATTTTGGATCTATTATTCCATTAAAGTCCCCTAACATACATATTTCATAATTTGCCCAATTTGCCAGCTGTTCATGTAATTTCCGGTAAAATTTCCCTTGTTTTTTATTCGGGGCATAAACCCCAACCAATAACACCTTAGAATTACCTCTCGTTATTTCTACTATAAGTATTCTCCCTTTTTCATCTTTATATTTACATTCTGCCTCTATTCCTTTCTTAACATAGATAGCCACCCCCCTTTTTCTTTTCTCAGCTAATGAAAAGAATACTTTACCAAATTTAGTATAATTTAAATAGTTGGCTTCTTCTTTTTTTATGTGAACCTCTTGGATACAAATTATGTCGGGATTTTGTTTCGCCAATTTCGACAATACTATCCTCCTTTTTTTGTAATCATTTAAACCGTTCACATTTAACAATAAGATCTTAGTATCATTCATTCCTGTAACTGTTCTCTAGTCTCTGGTTCTTATTTACCTTTTAATGTTACTGCTCTCACTGGTCTAGTTTTTTTCCCCCTTTCTTCTGTGTCTTCCTTTTTCTTCTCCTCTTCTATATCTTCTGCTGTGATTTGTTCTTGAGATGTCTATTCTTCCGTATTTACTATTTCATTTTCCTCCTTACTAATTTGTTCCTCTTCACCTCCCCTTAATTGCTCTAGGAAGTCTTGGGCATCGCTTACACAATCGATTTTGATTTTCCTCCCTTGCCAGGATATGAGCATTCCTTCTGGCAAAAGCCACCTAAATATTATACTTCTCCTGTTTAGTTGGTTTGTCAAAAATCTATAGTTTTTCCTCCTCTCCCTCACTCTCCTTGGAATTTGTTTTAAGATGTTCACTTCTTTTCCCCCAAAGATAATTTTTTCCTCCCTGGCAATATTAAAAAGTATGGTTTCTATCCTCCTGTGTAGTTGATCTGGTCTTCCTTGAACAGGTGACACCACTGCCAACCCATCACCTGGAGTCCATCAACTCAAGCAAGGATGATGCTGTAAAGCAGGGAGGAAGTCAGCCCTTTGAGGCGGATCAAGTTTGAACATCAAAGTTATGAATGCTAAAATTAGTTTATTTTATTACAGTAGCAGAATCTCCTCTCCCTGCCTTTATCCTAATGAGAATCAGGGAGGGTCATGCCTGAAATGCATTCCTCTAATTTCGTTCTTGCTTTGGATTCAGATTTCTTTTATTTGCCCATCGCCTTCGCTACAGCTCTTCCTCTTGTTCCTCAAGGACTATTCACTGCAGAATAGTCTCAGCTCTTCTAAAAGGCCCAAAATTCAACCAGAGAGTTTCACATCCAATTATCTGCAGAGCAAAGCCTCTGAAAGCCCTGAATGGCTCATGGGCCACAGTGCTGTGGTCTGTCGGTGGCCAGCAGAGCTGGCAGCAGATTCAGACAATGAGGAGGTTGGGGAGGAACGTGGGCGAGTCCTGGAGTCTGGGGAAGGCTCAGATGGTGGCTCTGAGTCGGAGGCAGAGAGGGGGCCAAAGCCATCTGATAGTTCTTTGCTGCTTCCGGAGTCTCTGGAGTCTGATATCAGAGAGGCAGAAGAACAGTGTGAGCCTGTTCCCAGTGTGCACATGTGCAGAACTGCGAGGAGACAGGAACAATTAAGGAAACAGGGTCAACTTGGGAGTAAAGCTTGGAGATGATTGGGCCCTCCCATAAGACATAAAAGAGAAGTGAAGGGGATATGAGCTTTTGCAGGAAGCAATTAATTCATCTGATTGGTAAAAACTGTGGAAAAGTCTTGTTTGACTCTGTGCTAAGTTTGGCCTTGCCCTGCGTGTGGCAATTAGTTCTCTGGCAGCATTCCAAGGGAGATAAGGTGAGTGTTTGTTAATACTCCCCTGCAAGACTGTTTGATAAGCCTGTTGGACTGGAAAGGACAATAATTCACAGCTGTATGAATTAAAGAGGTTTGCTGTGATTAAGTTTGTGCTGTATAATTTCTCAGGAAGCCTAGGTCAGAACACACAGTAGCTACCTAACCCAACCTCCCTGTCGAGATCCGCTCGACACTCCGATCCACTCCCCGGGATCGTGGGCCCGAACACTGTGCCGAACTACGGGAGCCAGACGAGGGAGGGGTATCAACGAAAGACGCTTCGGGGCTTTGGAATCTGCTACCACTGGTGGTGGGGGTGTTAGGATAATGGTAGGCGGCCGGACACGATTGCGGACGAGCAAGGGTTAACTTTTCGCTACTCACCGCCCTGGAACCGCCTGCGCACTAGTACCCGGAAGGGCGGCGGTTATACATTGTTAGCGCATTCTTTAAATTGCGTTGGGAGGCAGCCGCTCCCAACGCTGACTTTGTGTATCCTGCATACCCGTAAACCTAGCTGTGTGTCCCGTGGAGGAAGGTGCTAACCAATAAACTGTTAAAAGCTAGCCTGGTTGGGAGTTTTCCTTTCCTCACACACGGAGTCCGCAACGCAGCTTGACAGAAAGTCAGCGTTTCCTTCTCGCAGCGGCGGTAGTCAGAAGCATGGCGGAGGGCGCCGCAACTGATTCCCCAGCGTCCGAGGAGGTGCTCGACGAGGATGCGGAGGCGTTATCAGACAACGTAGCGTCTGAGGATTTGGACCTAACGGTCGTGCGGCCAAAGGATCGGCAGAGCAGCACGACCCCTGACAAGGAGGACTGTAGTTCTCGGGGCGAGAGGCTCCCGCTGGGTGAGTGGCTGCCGTCCCCTCTAGACCTGGGCGGGACGTCGTTCCAGGGGTGGAGGGAGCAACGGTGGATGGAGGAGGACGACTGTGAGCTGAGTTGTTCCACCGGGTTGGGAGCATCCACTCTGGAGATTCTACGTGAAAAGTTCGGCGAGGTGAGCTTCCGGGACGCCCCCTCATGGCAACCATGGATACCAGAGTCACGCGCTTGGCAGGGACAGCGGACGTCACAGAGCACATCGGGGTCACGCTTTCACCTGGCGAGTCCGAGGTTACGTATCGAGAAGGGTGAACAACCTCTGACCGGCACTGCCCCGTCTACGTCCCGGGGGGGGCCCACGAGGCCAGGCCCAGGTGGGCCTGCGGGAGAGAGGGTTGCACCGTCCCGTCCAGCAGGGGTTGCAGGGACATATTGGCCAGCAGAGGGGCGCCCAAAGACGAGGTGGGGATAGAGACGGCCAGGATGCTCGGCCGGCGGCTCTGGGCCCCATGTGGGCCCCGGGCCATGGCAAAACCCACAGCAACAATGGGGCCCTCCCCCCATTCAGGCCACATTCGATGGCAGTGCAGACAGGGTCTCCCTCTTCTTAAGTCAAATACTGAGTTACATGGATTTATATGGTCATCTCTTCCCCTCACAATGGGCTATGGTGGTGGCCATTACCACCGTCCTAACGGGCGAGGCAGCAGATTGGGTCGCTGATTTGCACAGCGACCATGCCAGGGAACTGGCTGACGTTGGCCTGTTCCTGGACGCTCTGCGCTGCCGCTTCGAGGATCAGTCACGTACCCAACTATTGGAGGGCGAACTGGTGGCGTTAAAACAAGGCGGCCGACCAGCCAGGCAATATGTGAAAGAATTCTGAGCGGTGGCAGGCCGACTACGTGCATGGCCGGAGCGTCTGCTCATACATCAATTCCGCCTAGGATTAGACCGAGAGTTACGACAGGCGTGTGTATTCAGAGGCCTACCCCCAAAAATATCAGAGTGGTTTAAGGCTGCGGTGGACCTGGACGTAGGGTTGCGGGAGTTCCGGCCCCGTGGGGTGACCAGTTTGCCTCCCATTAACCGACACAGCAGTGAGAGGCCAGTGGGATCACGGGGCCCGGGGGTTTTCCCCCCTCGCTCCCTCCTCCCAGTAGGGAGGGGTACGCTTCGTTGTTTCAGGTGTAACCAGTTGGGTCATCGGGCTGCCGAATGCCCCATACCTCCTGTGACGGCTGTCGCCTCCAAAACGCCATCGTCCGCTGGGAAGGGTAGAGAACGAGTCCGATCGTCGTCGGAATGGTCCAAAGGCGCCACACCCATGTCGACATCGGTGTCTGCTCATGAGTCAACCATAACCTCGAGACCCCCTCCGCTTCAGCGGAGCACTCCGATGCCCTCGGACAGCAGTGAGGACGAAGCCACCGGAGACCCTATGGTGAGTGGTCCGATACGGCCTTTTGTAATACCAGTGGTCTTACGTCACCTACGCACATCAGTGGTGGTGCATCAAGACGCCCTTATTGACTCTGGTTGTACCCGATGTCTCCTTCGAAAGTCTGTAGCCATGGAACTCGGGTTACAGCTGGTGGCATTGCATACTCCCATACGTTTCGAACAAATGGATGGGTCGTTATTGGGGGGTAGGCCAGCAACACAGGTAACCGAGTTGGTCCGGTTAGAAATAGGGGACCATTGGGAACAAGTCCGATTTGTAGTTGTTGACACTATGGTCGAACCCCTTATCCTCGGCCTGGCTTGGTTGGACAAGTGGAGGCCTACCATATGGTGGGAAGGTGGGTACCGAAAGCTACGTTTGAGTTTGGGCCCTGAGCCAGAACCAGAAGAACCGACCGGTAGGGTTGAGGAAAACGAGAAAAGCGCGAAAGGACAGCTATCGGCAGGGTATCCCGAGGAGTACAGTGACCTAGCAGCTGTCTTCAACGAAGAGGAGAGCGAGGTGTTGCCCCCTCATAGGACAACTGATTGTGCTATTGAACTAAAGCCAGGGGTCCGTCTGCCAAAGCCTCGCATGTATGCGATGACTAAACCGGAACTGGAAGAATTGAGGCGGTATATAGACAAAAACTTAGCCAGAGGCTTCATTCAACCGAGTAGGTCCCATATGGCCGCACCCGTTCTATTTCGGGAGAAGAAGGATGGCGGGTTGAGGTTATGTGTGGACTTTCGGGACCTTAATGCAGTCTGTGTTGAACACCTATACCCCCTACCTCTCATGAAAGATCTATTGGCTACTTTGTCAACGGGAAAGGTGTTTACAAAACTGGACTTGCGAGAGGCGTATTATCGCGTGAGAATCAGACCTGGCGATGAGTGGAAAACCACTTTTAACTGTCCTCTGGGTAGCTATAAGTTCAAGGTGATGCCATTCGGCCTACAAGGGGCACCGGCCGTTTTCATGCAGGTAATTAATGAAATCCTGCACGACCACCTTTATAGAGGTGTTCTCGTCTATTTGGACGATATTTTGATCTACACCAAGACAATGGAGGAGCACGTACGGCTAGTGAGACAGGTACTCCAAAAGCTCTTACAGGCAAAAATGTTTGTAAAACTCTCGAAATGCGACTTCCATTGCAAGCAACTGGATTACCTGGGGTATAGGATATCAGGGGAGGGGGTTGGAATGGACCCGAAAAAGGTACGTGCAGTGCTGGACTGGCAAGCACCCAAAACACGACGACAATTACAGAGTTTTCTTGGCTTCGCCAATTTCTATCGCCAGTTCATACCTTCCTTTGCACAGATAGCCCTCCCATTAACAAACCTGCTTCGCACTAAGAGCACAGGCATAAAAGCACGTCCAGGGCAGGCGTTAACATGGTCCCCTGAATGTCAGACCGCTTTTGAGAGGTTAAAGACTCTGTTCTCACAGGCTCCAATCCTCCAGCATCCGGATCCAGCCTTGCAGTTTGTCGTGCAGGCAGACGCCAGTGATGTGGCTGTGGGGGCGGTCTTGATGCAAAGAACCACCTCGGCCAATTTAGTCCCCTGTGCTTATACATCCCGTAAGTTAACCCCCACAGAAAGGCGGTGGGCCATATGGGAAAAGGAAGCATTTGCGGTAAGGTGGGCCTTGCTCACCTGGCGGCATTTGTTAGAAGGCAGCGGGAAGAAGTTCGAGGTATGGACAGACCATAAAAACCTGGAGGCGCTCCAGACCCCAAGGCGTCTATCGCCAAAACAGGTACGATGGGCACAATATTTTCAACGCTTCGATTTCGACCTTAAATATGTCCCAGGAGGGACAAATTTTTTAGCTGATGCTCTATCATGTCTTCCCCAGTATAACAGTAAAAGGGAACAGATTGTACAGGCTGTAATACCAGGGACTCAACAGGTAGGCCGGACGTCACATGTGGCACCATTCCATTGGAAGAAAGAACTACAGGATGCACTAGCAACGGATACCTGGGCAATAGAAAACAAAACGATGTTAACACAAAGGAATGACCTTACCTGGATGGGAACCAAAGTATACGTTCCCCCGAGTCTCCGACGAAAAGTATTACAAACATGTCACGATGCTAAGACAGCTGGTCACTTTGGGTTCCTCAAAACATTACATTTGGTGAGGCGCCAGTTCTGGTGGCCCCGTATGAGACGGGATATTGAGGCCTATGTGAAAGAATGTAGTGTTTGTGTCCATGCAAAACCCCGAACCGGAAAGCCTCTCGGTCTCTTACAATCCGTAGCAGAACCAAGTCGTCCATGGGAAGAGATTGCTATGGATTTCATTGTGGATCTTCCAGAAAGCAACGGGTATACTGTTATATGGACTGTAATAGATCTATTCACGAAGCAGGCCCACTTTATTCCATGTCGAGGGATACCATCAGCCCGTAAATTGTCCAAAATGTTTGTGTTACACATTTACCGTTTACACGGTGCACCATGCCGGATTATATCCGATAGAGGGGTGCAGTTCACCTCAAGGTTTTGGCGTAACTTCATTACTATGATTGGCTCATCACAAGGGTTGAGTTCAGGGTTTCACCCGAGTACGAACGGAGCAGCGGAACGAGCAAACGCCATGATAGAACGCTATTTACGATGCTATGTATCGTACCAACAAACAGATTGGTCAGAGTTACTTCCTTTTGCGGAAATAGCGTATAACAACGCGGTCCATGAAAGCACCGGGGTTACTCCGTTCCAGGCCGTATCTGGGAAAGAATTCTCTGCCATTCCAGAACTTGACGTGCAGTCCCAAGAACAGATGGCACCCAGTTCCTGGGCAGTACATATTGGGAAAGGATGGCCGCACATAAAGGAGGCCCTAGAAAAGGCAACGCGCATGCATAAGCACCAAGCCGATAAGAAGAGGGCAGACCATAGACAATTCGCAGTTGGAGACCAAGTGTACCTCTCTACAAAGTATCTTAAGTTAAGAACGCCTAGCCGTAAATTGAGTCCGAAATACCTCGGCCCATTCCCTATCGTAAAAGTGATAAATCCAGTCACCGTCGAGCTCAAATTGCCACCCTTACTCGGCAAGGTCCACCCCGCCTTTCATAGCAGCCTACTAAAGCCAGTAGACATAAGTAGAGAACCAGTAGTCAAACCCGGGCCGTTACAAAATAACCAATATGAGGTAGAGCAAATTCTAGATTCAAGAACTAGTAGAGGGAAACTCAAATATTTACTCAAGTGGAAGGGATATCCAATAGAGGAAGCAACGTGGGTGGCCGCTCCTGACATAGAGGCTAACCGTTTACTCAACCAGTTCCACCGACGGTATCCTCATAAGCCCGGGCCTAGAGTGGAGACATAATACCCTGATGTAATGCTAATATGTCTATTTGTGTCTTCCAGGAGGGTCCCTGGTAGGGGGAGCCGCCTGTCGAGATCTGCTCGACACTCCGATCCACTCCCCGGGATCGTGGGCCCGAACACTGTGCCGAACTACGGGAGCCAGACGAGGGAGGGGTATCAACGAAAGACGCTTCGGGGCTTTGGAATCTGCTACCACTGGTGGTGGGGGTGTTAGGATAATGGTAGGCGGCCGGACATGATTGCGGACGAGCAAGGGTTAACTTTTCGCTACTCACCGCCCTGGAACCGCCTGCGCACTAGTACCCGGAAGGGCGGCGGTTATACATTGTTAGCGCATTCTTTAAATTGCGTTGGGAGGCAGCCGCTCCCAACGCTGACTTTGTGTATCCTGCATACCCGTCAACCTAGCTGTGTGTCCCGTGGAGGAAGGTGCTAACCAATAAACTGTTAAAAGCTAGCCTCGTTGGGAGTTTTCCTTTCCTCACACACGGAGTCCGCAACGCAGCTTGACACTCCCTCACCTTATCACCTCATCAGTCTTAGCTGATGCAAAACTTGAAACCCAGATGGACGTAATTCCGAGAAGTAAATACTATCACCCCCAGGCTTTGGCGATACATGCCAGGCTGGTGCCCTCTTCCACAAGTAAGTCATGGTTGAAATTGTCTTTTTCAAGAGGCAACTGGACTTTCTGGTTTTTCTTCTTTGAAGACATTTCGCTTCTCATCCAAGAAGCCTCCTCAGCTCTGACTGGATGGTGGGGAATGGAAGGACCTATACTCCATGCAGACAGCTGGTCATTTGCATTCTTTTAGTGAGTTTTAAGGCCACCTGGAGGTTTATCTGTGTCATCAGGGTCACCTGAGTGGTGCAAATTGGTGTGGGGCCTTCTTGGAACTGTTGAAAGGACTGTGTTGTAGATTGGAGATAGATGATGTCGTATCCCTCCCCTTCTGTTCCATCCCCCACCATCCAGTCAGGGCTGAGGAGGCTTCTTGGATGAGAAGTGAAATGTCTTCAAAGAAAAACAAGAAAGTCCAGTTGCCTCTTGAAAAACACACCTTTGGGACAACCCTAACTTAAAATCTCCATAGACATTCAACCTTCCTATTTTTTTTTTACCTCACACCTGATTAGTTTAATTAACTCCTCTGGTTAAATCAGGAAATAAACATAAACACAGAGACATTCTGTATCACAACCCATATTCAGAATGAGTACAGCATAACCAAGAGTTGGAAAATGGATGCTAACTTGTCAAAATGTGAGGGGACAAAAAGCACCGATTTTTTTTTTTAAGTGTGAATCTTTGCTTGGCCTCCTTGTAGAAAACATTTCAACCCCATCACATTGTTTTCCGCACAAGGAATAAAAAGGTTTAAATCCACTGCAAAGCTGCTTCCACGGATATTTCATTTTGTCAAAGTATCTCTAGGTATGCCTTCATCTTAATAATATTCATTCCCCAGCCATCATCGTGTTCCTTAAGTTCACCTTCCAATTTTGTTAAATCAAATCTGTCCATTCTTGTCTTTGCCTATCTTCCTTTCGCTGCCTTTCGTAATCTTTCATGGTTAGGGAACTGCTCTTTTTCTTTTTTTCATTTTTTTTCCCCCAGACTGGGCTCCGCTCAACCGGGGAAATCTCTTCCCCAAGGACCATCTCATATGCTCCCTTTAATTGAGCTAATTGGCAGCGAGTATAACACATTTCTTAATTTAACTACACAGTGATTACAAACCTGTTCCAGAAAATCCTCATATATTCTCTTTCCTACATGTGTTTTCTTTTCTTTTCTTTTTTTTAAAAAAGCAAAACAAAACGCCAACTTTTCATCTCACATCCCAAGAAGCAGAGATAAAACAGATTGATGGTTGAAGTTATGTCTTTACAGAAGAATGCTCAGGGTTGGGGGGGAAAGGGGGAGTGAGGAGTCTAACAAGACAAGATGGCGGATGAACCTACGTGATTGTCACTGTGTAGAGATAAGGGTCTGTACTCTGTACTTTTTAATTTGTGTTAAGTCTGAGTCTTCTTTTGGTATTAACGGGATATTAGCTTCCACCCAAGATGGTGGTATCTTCGCTTCGACTAAGAATTAAATGTGAAGTGTTAATACCACTTTATAAGGCCTTGGTAAGGCCACACTTGGAATATTGCATTCAGTTTTGGTCGCCACGATGTCAAAAAGATGTGGAGACTCTAGAAAGAGTGCAGAGAAGAGCAACAAAGATGATTAGGGGACTGGAGGCTAAAAAATAGGAAGAACAGTTGCAGGAACTGGGTATGTCTGGTTTGATGAAAAGACGGAATAGGGGAGACATGATAGCAGTGTTCCAATATTTGAGGGGCTGCCACAAAGAAGAGGGAGACAAGCTATTCTCCAAAGCACCTGAAGGCAGGACAAGAAGCAATGGGTGGAAACTAATCAAGGAGAGAAGCAACCTAGAACTAAGGATAAATTTCCTGACAGTGGGAACAATTAATCAGTGGAACAACTTGCCTCCAGAAGTTGTGAATGCTCCAACACTGGAAGTTTTTAAGAAGATGTTGGATAACCATTTGTCTGAAGTGGTGTAGGGTTTCCTGCCTGGTCAGGGGGTTGGACTAGAAGACCTCCAAGGTCCCCTCCAACTCTGTTATTCTATTCTAAGACTGCATTATATACCTCTAATAATGGTTGACCCAAGATGTCTTGTACTTCTTTATATATTTCTGCCAGCAGCCTGTCTGGGCCAGGTGTTTTATTTATTTATTTATTATTTTTTTTAATCACCTCTGCTAGTTCCGTCATTGTTATCTTCTCATTCAACATAGATTTTGTTGCTGTTGGAACCTTAGGCAAGTTAAGATTTTTCCAGGTATTATAATATTTTTTCTTCTGAGTGTTGTTCATCGTCATAGAATAGAATAGAATAGAATTCTTTATTGGCCAAGTGTGATTGGACACACAAGAAATTTGTCTTGGTGCATACACTCTCGGACTACATAAAAGAAAAGATACGTTCGTCAAGAATCATAAGGTACAACACTTAATGATAGTCATAGGGAAATAGTCAATATAAATTGTAAGGATACCAGCATCAAGGTTACAATCATAAGTGGGAGGAGATGGGTGATAGGAACGATGAGAAGATTAATAGCAATGCAGACTTAATAAATAGTTTGACAGTGTTGAGGGAATTATTTGTTGATGGCGTTCAGGAAAAAACTGTTCTTGTGTCTAGTTGTTCTGGTGTGCAGTGCTCTATAGCGTCGTTTTGAGGGTAGAAGTTGAAACAATTTATGTCCAGGATGTGAGGGGTCTGTAGATATTTTCACAGCCCTCTTTTTGACTCGTGCAGTATACAGGTCCTCAATGGAAGGCAGGTTGGTCATCATATAGTTTCCTATAAAAGTCCTGAATGATATTCTTTTTTTCCTCAATTTGGTAACATAAGATTCCATCTTTGTCTCGCAATTTACTTATCCATTTTTTTCCCTTTCTCCTTCTTCAGTTTGTAGGCTAGCCATCTCCCTGGTTGGTTTGCATCCTCAAAAAGATTTTGTTTCATTCTCTTTATATGTTGCACCAGATGTTCTTTTTCAGGGATGTTCAATTTATGTTTAGTTAATTCCATTTGCTGTTTTAAATTTATTTCTTTGTGGTTCCTCACTGTGTATTTACTTTTAAAATGGAGTTTGTTGAGGTTTTTTTTTTTTTTAACAAGATACACATATTAGAAAAAGAAACAAAAGAAAATGAGAAAGAACAGGGAATGTAAGAAAGAAAATACAGGTAGTCCTTGAACTTAGTTCATTTAGTAACCGTTCAAAGATACAATGGCACTGAAAAAAGTGACTTATGACTGTTTTTCACACGTACGACCATTGCAGCCTCCCCACGATCACGTGATCAAAATTAACATTCTTGGCAACTGACTCATATTTATGACCATGGCTGTATCTCAGCATCATGTAATCCCCTTGTCACCTACTGACAAGCAAAGTCAAGGGGGAAAACCAGATTCACTTAACCACCATGTTACTAATTTAACTAAGTTACCATGTTATTTGGTAACAACTTACTAAGTTAACAACAATTTAGCAGTGATTCACTTAACAACCGTAGCAAGAAAGGTCATAAAATGGGGCAAGACTCCCTTAAAATGTCTCACTTAGCAACATCAATTTTGGACTCAGTTGTAGTCGTTAAGTCGAGGGCTAACTGTAGAAAAAAAGGAATAGAAAGGAAAAGAAAAGATGACAAAGATGTGGCTTTCCATCTTTTTGACAGTGGTTATTTATATTTTACCCTTTTGTCTCTAAGGTTGCATCATAATCTTCTTCTTTCCATAAGCTACTCTTTCTAATCTTCACACCCATAAATCACAAGGCCATTTTTCCCTCTTTTTCAGCAAAAAAAAAAAAAAAATCTATACGGGTTTCCCAGTCACAGATAAATGTAGATTCACCACATTTGAAAGTGCAACATGCTTGGATGATATGGTCCTAGTCATCATCCTGAGTTTTTTTGACCCCTTCTGCAGAAGCTTTGGATGTTGGCTTAATCCATGGTTGTACCATTTTCCATATATCATCATCCAGGGATGGAATACAGCAAATTAAAGCAATGGTTAAGTAAGCAAAGGCAATGTTCTGTCCCAGCTACGGACCCCAAAGAATGCAGCACACACAAAGTCTGTACAAACCTTAGTTTACTAAATGAAATCAGTCTTTTTCAAATAAAGGCTGTTAATTAACTTTCTTAACAGCCTACAAGAATCCAAAGAATAAATAATGGTAATCTTACTATGGTTGGCAGAAAGCCCAGAAGCAATTGTCCAAAGAACTAAGATCAGGATGCGAAGGAGAGTGAACGAAGTTGTTCCCTGCAAATTGCCTCAGTCGTTGTCCTTCCTTAAATAAGCTAAGGGAGTGGCCAATTAACCCCAAGCCTTACTCTCGAGGAGACCTCATCCTGAGGAGCCACTCCTGTCTTTTGGCATCTCTGCGCGCCTGTGCATCAAGAAGAGGCTCCTCCTCTTCTTCCTCTTCACTTATGGGAGCTCCTGGAGGTTCTGAAGCCCTGGCTGAATCCCTGCCTCTGGCACCACATCTTCTCCAGCCTCCTCATTGTCTGACTCGAGTGCCAGCTGCACAGGCTGCTGGCGCAACACCACACCAGCCTCCTCACTGTCGGAATCAGCTACTAGCTGCACAGGCTGCTGACGGGCCACAACAGGCAATGACAATGAAAAGAAATGTAAAAACATTGAATCATGCATGATGCTTAGAAAAGGTTTAGATCAGGAAACTCTAGCACAGTTAAAACCAGATGCACAGGTAGAGGATAGGTAGCACTTGGCTCAACAGTAGCAACTGAGAAGGGATCTAGGAGTCCGAGTGGACAATCATTTAAATATGAGCCAGCCGTGTGCTTACAATCTCTACATTTGACCAGTTTTCTTTTACATGGGACAAGTTTTTCTTTTCCCCGTGTTTGAGGAAACAAGGGCTAGATTATTTCCAAAGAGAAAAGCTCTCATTGTGATGAGCTTTCAGGAGAAATAGGTTGTGGTGTTACTATTGGGTATCCTGTGAAAATGCTCTGCTCTGTAGCTCATCACTGGATTGACTCCTCCAACATCATGGACAAGTTCTATAGTTTCCATAGCAACAATATGGCTATGATTTACCATTACCTCCCTTTGCAAAATGTTTTATGATCCCCTTGTCTAGTCTCCATCCTTGGATTTCCAGATGGTTTCCCATCCTGGCACTAAGGAAGTCCCTTCACTTGCCTCCCTTCTCAAAATCAACCTACAGTAGTGGACAAGTCATTTGTCCAGAATGGTATAGAATCTCCTGCTTGAGCAGAAGATTGGACTGGAAGACTTCCAAGGCCCCTTCCAATCCCTGTTATTCTGTATTCTGTAGCTATGATAAAGGGCTGAGGAGCTCATTGGGGCTACCCAACCTAATGACACTTTTAAGATACATCATTCTTTTAAGACAGTGATAGCTAACCTTTTTGCCGTCGCGTGCCAAAAGCGGGGGGAGCATGAGGGTGCCGCACGTGTGTGTGCCCACACCCATAATTCAATGTCCCCCCCCCCCACGCATGTGTGCATGACGCCCCCCCACACTCCCCCCACTTTTGGCACGGTGGGCCCAGTAGGCCTGTTTTTCACCCTCCCAACTCCAGAGGCTTTCTTGGAGCCTGGGGAGGGCGAAAACAGCCTTCCCCACCCTCTTGGAGGCCCTTCAGAGGCCAGAAATGGCCTGTTTCCCAACTTCCGGTGGGCCCGGAAGACCTGAAAATCAGCTGGCCGGTGTGCACATGTGCACTGGAGCTGAGCTAGGGCAACACTTGCGTGCCCACAGATATGGCTCTGCGTGCCACCTGCCATCACGGTTTTAAGATGACTCTTCTGAAAACAGGGCCACCTTTATGCTGAGATGATTATTTGGGAAATATAATTGTCCCTCTGTGATTGTTCTTGCATGCTGATGATGTTTTTAAAGTTTAATTCCAGTCTCCCTCCTCCTGGCACTCATCAAAGTCCTATCCAAGAGACATTTTCTGAACTTCAGTTCATAAATACCCTAGCAACACACACACACATTGTACACACAGACACATCTGCAGTTAGACACATATACATATACAGGGGTGGGTTCTATTTTTTACTACCAGTTCTGTGGGCATGGCTTATTTTGTGGGCATGGCTTGATGGTCATGTGACAATTCTTTAGGATTTAGCAGAGGTACTGGTCTACCAGGCTTTTAACTGCTTGCAGAGCTGTACTGATCTACCCATTTATTTTTTGCAGGCATTGGTCTACCCATTTATTTTTGCAGGCACTGGTTTACTCATTTGTTTTTGGAGGCACTGGTCTACCACCACACTGCCTTTTAACACTGATCAGCTGTAGGGCGGCCCTTTGAAGCCCTGTGGCAAGAGTTTAAACAGTTTTTTTCCTTCTAGCCGATCAGCTGAGACTCAGGAGGCAGCAATAGATTGGGGGTGGGGCCAAATAAAAGGTAAGAATAATGCGGAGGGGGCAGAACCAGTTCAGTGACATCATATCGTCACCGCTACCGGCTCTGTGGAACCGGGCCGAACCGGGAGGAACCCACCACTGTACATATACATATACATATACATATACATATACATATACATATACATATACATATACATATACATATACATATATATATATATATATATATATATATATATATGTAGGTCTTTGGTTATTCGGGTCTTCTCCCACGTAAAATTGGAAGTGTCTTGGCTTTTTACGTGGGAGAAGACCTGAATAACCAAAGACCTACATACAAACACCCGCAAAAACCTGAGAAAACATATATATATATATATATATATATATATATATATATATATATATATGTATGTATGTATGTATGTATGTATGTATGTATGTATGTATATATATATATATATATATATATATATATATATATATATATATATATATATATATATAAAATAAATAAATAACTGAAACAAACTGATAAATTCCTGGCTTGGATAGGCAACAGCGAATTAGCCTACGGGAGTTTTCCTGTTTTTAATTTCAGCCTCTCCACGTTGTCTTGCAAACCAGAAACCATTGTCAGATTCTGCCTCCTTATTTCCTCCACCACCACCCCCCTTCCTGTGGCTATCTTGACGGAGAATAATTTCTCCTCTCCTTTTTCATATGCACTCCCTTCCTGGTATTCATGTCTGAAAATGGAGCCAGCATGTCCCCAAGGGAAGGTTTATTGCAGCAAAAGCTGCCACTATGTACTGAAAATGTCAAGCCTTAATGACAAGGAAACAGTTCACTTGAAAGATACTGATTGTCTGCTTTGCAGGCCTTAAATTACAGGAATTCAACCCTCCAGTAAAGAGACTCTTAAAATCCCTAGATCTGTGATCACTCACACAGAGCTTCAAACAAACAGAGAGAAGTAACTCCATTTCAGTTCATCAAGCTTCAAAATGTAGGGGGTGGGGGGAGTGAGGGGCAGGTCTGATTAAAAGAAAATAAAAAAAAATAAAAAAAATTCCAGGAAGCGAGTTTAAACAACATAAACAGTCCTTATTTCAAACCGCGTCTCCATCTTGGTGTGAGCATCATCCCTGATTTGGTCTTCGGAGAGATTGCACTGGGATGCCTACTGTAAAAGTGGCTAGAAAATATCTATGCATTCTTTATGTTTGAGAGTCCTTGCCCCACTCCTCGGAGTTAAATCACTGAACTGGCAAAAAGACAACCCTGAATCTTCTTTGAAATGCACAGCTTAGGGTTGGGGGCGTTGAAATTTCTTCACATTTCTTCCTGAGTTGTCTTCCTTCAGCTTGATGAAAAGGGAATTAATTCAATGAGTAACAAGGTGGCCAAGAGATGTGGGTGTGAATTCCCTGCTTTTTTATCGGTGTAACAGCTTACTTCTGGAAGCTGTGGGTGCTGCATCAACTGGAGGTTTTTAAGAAAGAGACTAGACAGCCATTTCTCCAGAATAATATAGAATCTCCTGCTTAAGTAGGTCGTCTTCAAATCCAGGAGTCTCCAACCTTGGCAACTTTACCACTTGTGGACTTCAACTCCCAGAATTCCTCAGCTAGCACATGAATTCTGGGAATTGAAGTCCACAAGTTTATTTATTATTTATTATTTATTATTTAAATTTCTATACTGCCCTTCTCCAGAATAGGACTCAAGTTGCAAAGTTGCCAAGGTTGGAGACCCTTTTTTTCTAGTCCACGGGTCTCCAAACTTGGCAAATTGAAGACTTGGGGACTTCAACTCCCAGAATTCCTCAGCCAACTGATTGAGGAAATCTGGGAATTGAAGTCCACAAGTCTTAAAGTTGCCAAAGTTGGAGACCCGTGGACTATATCATCTCCAAGTTCCAATCCTATTTTTCTGTGTTCTATTACACAGCATATATGTATACCTGCCCTTGTGCCCTTTAAGGATTACATGGAAGCATGACAGAATGCAATTCATGTTGCTAGTTTCTGGGCAAGAGCTCTTTTAACTTGTACATATTTTAATCTTTTTATTGTATATTTTATGTCATAGAGCAGGCCTTATTTTAATTATGATGATTCTGACCCAAATAAACAATGACACAACCTCAGTAGCCTTCCCATATGTGCAATCTATTTCTGGAGAAAACGTGACATGGAGATTCTACATTGATGGTGCTTCTGTCACTGCAAAATTGTTGGAAAAGTTTCTTTTCACTTGAAAAAAGTTGAGCACTCAGGCAACCAGCTTTTTTTTCTATATAGAACAGAGAACAGAGTTGGAAGGGGCCTTGGAAGTCATCTTGTCCAACTCCCTGCATCAGCAGGAGAGTCTATACCAGTGATGGCTAACCTTTCCGCCATCACGTGCCAAAAGCGGTGGGAGCATGGTGGGGGTCACATTCACGCGTGCCCACATCCATAATTCTATGCATCCTGCCCCCCCCCATGCTCCCCCCGCTTTTGGCATGTGATGGCACGGTGGGCCTGGTAGGCCCATTTTTTGCTCTCCCCAGGCTCCAGAGCCTTTCTAGGAGGCTGGGGAGGGCAAAAACGGCCTTCCCCACTCCCTCAGAGGCCCTCCGGAGGCCAGAAACAGTGTGTTTCCTGACTTCTGGTGGGCCCAGAAGGCCGGAAAATCAGCTGGCTGGAGCACACATGCATGCTGGAGCTGAGCTCGCATGCCCACCGATATGGCTCCGTGTGCCACCTGTGGCACCCGTGCCATAGGTTCGCCATCACAGGTCTATACCATTCCAGACAAGCGGCTGTCCAGTCTCTTCTTGAAAGCCTCCAGTGATGGGGCACCCAAAACTTTTGAAGGCAAGCTGTCCTGCTGGTTGATTGTTCTTACTATCAGGAAATTCCTTCCTCTAGTTTGCTTCTTTCATTGATTAGTCTCCATCCATTGCTTCTTGTCCTGCCCTCAGGTGCTTTGGAGAATAGCTTGGCCCAGTGGTGGGATTCAAGTAATTTATCAACTGGTTCTCTGCCCTAATGATTTATTCCAACGATCAGTTTGCCAAACTGCTTAGAAAGTTAACAACTGGTTCTCCCAATGTGGTGCGAACTGGCTGAATCCCACCATTGCTTGGTCCCCTTTTCTTTGTGGCAGCCCCCCAACTCCACACCCTCAAATATTGAAACACTGCTATCATGTCATCTCTAGTCATTTTCTCTAGACTAGCTATACCTATTTCCCACAACTGTTCTTCATAAATCTTAGCCTCCAGCCCCCTAATCATTTTGTTGCTCTTTTCTGCACTATTTCCAGAGTCACACCATATTGTGGTGACCAAAATTAGGATGCAATATTCCAAGCGGGGGTCTTACTATGCTTGCTGTAGACTTTGTACACCTGCAGCAGAACCTAAGTTGATTGGTACCCAGTGCTAAGCAAAACTTTACGCCTGGAATCCTGTTTTGCTTTGTATTAGACATCCCTTCTGCCCTCTTGGTTGGTAGTGAAGGCTGTATGGAGCGAGTACTTAAAAATAATACACTAGGTTGACATGGATTGATGTTTCCATTTGTACATGTCTCAACCTGCCAGGAAAAAAAAGGAAAAGGAAAAGAAAGAAGAAAGAGTGAGAGAGAGAGGCAGACAGAAAGACAGAGAGACAGACACAAAAAGCGAGACACAGAGAGACACAGAGAGAGAGAGACAGAGACAGAGAGAAAGAGAGAGACAGAGAGAGACAGACAGACATACACAGAGAGAGACAGACAGAGATACAGACACAAAGAGCGAGACAAAGAGACACAGAGAGACAGAAAGACACACACACACACACACACACAGAGAGAGAGAGAGAGAGAGAAGAGAGACAGACACAGAGAGTGAGACAGAGAGAGAGAGGCAGAGACACAAAGAAAGAGAGACAGAGACAGAGACACAGAGACACAGAGAAAGAGAGAGACAGACAGATGGACACACAGACAGAGAGAGAGAGACAGAAAGAGAGACAGAGAGAAAGAGAGACAGAGAGAGACAGACAGACACACAGAGAGAAGAGAGACAGACACAGAGAGAGAGAGACAGACAGACACAGAGAGAGAGACACACACACACACACACACACAGAGAGAGAGAGAGATAAGGAGCACCTCCAAGGACAAGGATGATGGCAGGAGCAACATCAACAGACTGCCTTCTGGAAAGATGGATGCTTATGATTGAACATGCTCAGCATGTCAGCCAAGGCAAACTTCCATAGCAGTCATTTTTTTTTTAAGCCAATGACAGCATTCTCTCTAGATTCGAAATGTCTGCACTGCCAATATGGGTCTAAGAATCTGCTGTCCTAAACATCCATTTTGTGGCATTTCCATTAGTGAGAAACAAGATTGAGAAATGATGAGGTGGAGGGGAAACAATGTTATTGTCCTGCTCAAGATTTGGCTGGGCAACTTTTTGGCTTGTCCCCTATTTTATTCCACCTTGCAGCTACAATTTTTGTCTGCAACTTTGATCCTGTTAACATCCATCTAAGGACATGTAACCATTTTACAGATCGTTGCTACAGTTTTAATCAGAATAACGGTGTTGGAAGGGATTTCAGAGGTCTTCTAGTCCAACTCCCTGTTCATGGAGGAAACCCTATACCATTTCAGATAAATGGCTGTCCAATCTCTTCTTAAAAACCTCCAGTGATGGAGCTCCCACAATTTCAAGAGACAAGTTATTGCACTGGTAAATTGTTCTCACTGTTAGAAAGTTTTTCCTTAATTCTAGGTTGCTTCTTTCCTTGGCTAGTTTCCAACCATTGCTCCTGTTGCTTTAGAACAGGGGTAAGCAACCTGCGGCTTTGGAGCCGCATGTGGCTCTTTCATCCCTCTGTTGCGGCTCCCTGTCACCAGTTGGCTCCACAATTGATAGGGCTTTCAGTTAGGATAGGTAGAGGAAAAAGGACACCACGCTAGGAGGAGACTCTATGGTGGGGGAATAGGACTTCCGGTCAACAGAGGAAAAAGGATGCCACGGTAGGAGGAGACTCTATGGTGGGGGAACTGGAACTTCCAGTTGGCTCCAGAATTGAACAGGGGGCTTCCGGTTAGAACCCTTGCGGCTCTTTGAATGTTTAAGGTTGCTGACCCCTGCTTTAGAAAATAGGTTGACCCCCTCTTCTTTGTGGCAACCCCTCAAATATTGGGTCACTTCTACCATGTCACCCCTGGTCCTTCTTTTCACTAGACTAGACATACCTGATTGCCTTAATAATTGATTGTACGGTTTAGCCTCCAGCCCCCTAATCATCTTTGTTACTCTTCTCTGTACTCTTTCCAGAGTCTCAACATTTTTTTTATATTGTAGTGACCAAAACCAGATGCTGTATTCCACATGTGATCTTACTAAGGCCTTACAAAGTTGTTGAAGGTTGCATGATATATGGTTTTTGAAGGGAATATTAGCAGAATCCTATTCATTACCAAAAGGGACATGGTGGTTCAGTGGCTAAGAGGCTGAGCTTGTTGATCAGAAAGGTCAGCAGTTCAGCAGTTCGAATCCCTAGTGCCACCAAAGGGATGAGCTCACATTACTTGTCCCAGCTTCTGCCAACCTAGCAGTTCGAAAGCACATAAAAAATGCAAGTAGAAAAATAGGGACCACCTTTGGTGGGAAGGGAACAGCATTCCGTGCACCTTTGGCATTGAGTCATGCCGGCTACATGATCACGGAGACGTCTTCGGACAGCGCTGGCTCTTCGGCTTTGAAACGGAGATGAGCAGCACCCCCTAGAGTCGGGAACGACTAGCACATATGTGCGAGGGGAACCTTTACCTTTTACTTTTTTATTCATTACCAAACTCTGTAGAGGTGTCAATGTTCATTCTTCAAAATGTTTGATTAAAGTTTCTCCTCTTCCTTTTGTTTCTTTCCTTTTTCTTTTTTCATTTTTCTAAATCTCCTAAAACAACTTTCTCCTCACCAACATCTGTGGTATTAAAATTAACTCGGTCAAGAACAATCATGCATGCTATGAGTATCTTCCACTCTCTGACCTTTTACAGGACTATGTAGATGTTTTATTTCCATTCCGTCATTTTAATTCAAGTTGGGAAAACCAAACACAGCTCGGGTTATTTAAAGAAAACGATAAAAGCACCGGCAACAATTGAGCACCAAAACTTGTGCGCGGTTTATGAGGTTGTGAATTTTAACCTAACAACAAAATTACACGAAACATTTTACTGATACTCCTTTCATACCATCTGCTTTGCAAATGGCTTCGAAATTATACTTAAAACTGAGTCGCCGCAAGCAAAAACAGGTCTGATAGAATTTGACTACAATCTTTATCCTTCTGGAAGGAGGAATTAATCTTCGGTTCTCAAAAGCATTTATACTTGGTGGTTTTTGATAAAACCGAAGCCTGGGTTCTTTTTTTTCCCCAGAAAGAGGCAATAAGAATTGGCTGCCGTGAGGCTGCCGAAGTATTTATGACCCTGATTTTCATAGGTCTAATAGCGTGCTTGTGAAGTGGT
>NC_142076.1:9443100-9455600 GCF_059756535.1 Pantherophis guttatus
GTTTGACCTTGGGGGGCTGGAGTGGACATGGCCAAGGTGGGCATGGCCAGCTTGACGTCAAGCCCGAGTGCTCTGCCAGAGAAAACAGGCTCCTGAGCTCCGTTTTTAGCTGTGATGGCCTCCTGCAACCCTCTGCCATCAAAAACGGAGCTCAGGAGGGCTGTGAGAGGCCCTCCCGAGCTCCATTTTCACTGGCAGAGGCACCGCAGGCCAGTCCTTCGCTGTTTCCAGGGTGGCCCTGCAGGTCAGATCTAAGCACCCTGTGGGCCAGATCTGGCCCCCGGGCCTTGACACCCCTGATTTAGACAATAGAAAAGGGTGGGTCCTTAAACTGGGTTGACCATTCCGCCATTTTAGACTTCTTTGTTTTGGACTGACTGTAGTCATAAGCCCATGACCACCTGTATTCCTTGTTGTGGCTTTCAAGCTGTTGAGGTGTTTATTATGAGTTGGAAGGGGCCTTGGAGGTCATCTAGTCCAACCCCCTGCTCATGCAGGAGACATGTACTAGGGATTCGAACTGCCAAACTGCCGACTTTTCTGATCGACAAGCTCACCGAGCCACTTAGTCACACTAATGTTTTTGGGTTGATCTGTTCTCTGTAATTTGGCCAAAGACACTTTCCCCAAATGTTTGCACATATGTGTGTGTGTGTGTGTGTGTGTGTGTGTGTGTGTGTGTGTGTGTTTGTGCTTTAGCAGACAAATGCCTGCAGCTCAACAATTTGCAAAGTCTGGAATGTGTCGAAGATAACAGCTATGACTGTGTTTTGCTCTTACATGCCATTCATACTTAATGGCAGGTGCTAAAGACATACCTGCCAGGAATTTGCATTTTTCATTTTTTTATTTTGCTCACCTGTGAGCAGGAAGTCTTGGGTGGAGCGTCCTGGAGGACCAAAAGGCAGAAGAAGGATGTTGTTTAGAATGGGAGAAATCCTGGGAAGTGTCTTCCATTACAACTGAATATGGAGATTCTCAGTCATCCAGGTCATGCTTGTCCCTCAGAGGGAATACTAATGACCAGATGACTGCAAGGAATATAAATCCTTCCATTCTCCACCATTCAGTCAGAACTGAAGAAGCTTCTTGGATGAGAAGCAAAATGGGGTGGGATTCAAAAATTTTAGCAACCAGTTCTCTGGCCGGTTCCTGGATGGGCATGGCCATGGTAGGCGTGACCTACATGGCCCTCTGCACCAAGGTGTGTGGGGGGGTGTTTTCATCCTCCCCAGGCTCTGGAGGCTTCCCTCAAGCCTTAAGAAGGGCGAAAACGGCCTCCCCGGGCTCCAGAGGCCCTCCGGAGGCTGGAAATCGGCCCATTTCTGGAGTTCTGGTACTTCCGATAGGCCCATTTTTTGCCATCCCAGAGCCTCTGCACGGGCTCCGCACTTACCTGGCATCCCAAACAGGCTGCGTGGAGACTCCTGGGAGAGGAGGGGAGGGGAGGGGAGGTGTGGGCGGGGCCAGCCAGTCCTTGCAACTACCGATTCGGTGAACTAGATATAAAATTAGTATCCGATTCGCCCAAACCAGTCTCAACTGGCTGAATCCCACCCCTGACAACATTTCCTGTCGTTTTCTCACTTCTTGTTCAGCAGCTAAGGAATAAAACACTCAGGGGCTACATTCACACAAGATGCCTCCACTTCTTCCTGAATTAACCTATTTTCCGATTAGCACAATACCCTGGACCAGGGGTCTGCAACCTTAAGCACTCAAAGAGCCATTTGGACCTGTTTCCCACAGAAAAGAAAACACTGGGAGCCACAAAACCCTTCCTGTGCCTGACTATTTGTTGAGCGGCCACAAAACTCGCATATGTAGTTGAATTAAACGTTTGTTTTCTTCTGAAACTTTTCTTTTCTTGGATTTATCCATGATTGGCCTACTGGGGGTTGAAAAACTCAATAAATCATGTGCTGGTGAGTGTCACACATTGATGGTTGTGACGCATATTTTGAGTGATAGGGAGCCACAGCAGAGGGGTGAAAGAGCCACATGCGGCTCCAGAGCTGCAGGTTGCTGACCCCTGCCCTGGACTATAGACCACCAAATGACCTTGAATCATACACTGACTTGCAAAAAAAAAAAAATCCCTAACCAACATTAATGCTAACTATGCTCAGGGAGTTAAATGGTCATCTGAGCGATGTGACAATGGATCCCACACTGAGTTGGGCCAGATGACCTTCTGCCCTGCTGTATGATTTGATGTCGTAGCAATAATAGTATTTTGTGGATGCTTCTATTAGGTGTCATTGGGTTGGGCTGCCGCAGGAGAGCTGTGGCTTGGCTTACCGTAGTAAAATGTAATTAGTTGAGTTTGCACAAAATACTAAGCTGTAAATTAGGCCTTCCAAACCACAATCACGGGTTCAACTCAGTGGTTGAACTGAAATCAGGCAGGTCGTGGCTTAGCACGGTCTGAACCCCCTTAATTTTTTTCCCGCGTTAATTTTGATCTATGTTGGCGATGGATAAGATGCCGATAGCCTCAATCTTTGACACTCACCTCTTTTATTTTCACAGTTTTGTTCTTAAACGAGATTGAGGTGTTGGGGAAACTGTCAGTGATTAACTAAATTAACAGATAGAAAAATTCCTGAGGCAGGGATGTTGGCTAAGATAAGAAAAAAGTATTTGGCCGGGCACAGTTTATGCCAAGGTTGACAGCAAGCTCTGAAAGAAAGTCAGTGCTCTGGAGATGTTGCAATTAAAATTAATGGCATTCAGTAAAAGAGCACCTTACCCACAACAGAGGAAAACCACAAAGTTTCCAAAATAAATCATAGAATAAGCCTGTCTTGTGTAATGTGTGAATCCTATTGTTATTCTTTCTTCTTCTTCTTCTTCTTCTTCTTCTTCTTCTTCTTCTTCTTCTTCTTCTTCTTCTTCTTCTTCTTCTTCTTCTTCTTCTTCTTCTTCTTCTTCCTCTTCCTCTTCCTCTTCTTCTTCTTCTTCTTCTTCTTCCTCCTCCTCCTCCTCCTCTTCCTCCTCCTCCTCCTCCTCCCTATCACCATCATTTGAAGGACATCAGCCAAACTTGAAGTAGCAATCTTCAAAGGTCTCAAAGATGCTTTTTTCAAAAGGCAACTGGACTGTTTTATTTTATTTTATTTTATTTTATTTTTGAGGAATAATATTGTGAATTGTTCCTTACCAACTGATGAATTTTCTTCTTCCTCTTCCTCTTCTCCTCCTCCTTCTTCCTCCTCCTCCTCCTTCTTCCTCCTCCTCTTCCTCCTTTTCCTCCTCCTCCTCCTCTTCCTCCTCCTCCTCCTCTTCCTCTTCTTCTCCTCCTCCTCCTCCCCTTTCCTCCTCCCCCCTCACATTAACTGTCTTCACAAACCACAAGGCACATCCTGAAAGAGTTGAGCATTTCATCCCCAATCACTACAAATGGGTATCTAACCACATCTCTATATAAGCAAGAAAAATAAAATAAAAAATCTACCTGATGGCCTTGCCTGTGGATGATGCCAGTGCTGTGTGTTAGCCGTGAAGATTGACTTGTCCCACAGATCATATAAATCAAAACAAATGGAAGGACTGCTGGCCTGAGAAAGCCCTTGTGGTTATGGCGTGACTTTTTCCCCCCGTGTGTGTTTTTGTTGTGTAAGGTCAGGTTTTAAATCCTGAGCCAATAACATCTGTAAGGCTTGTTCTCAAATCCTTTGAGCTCAGTTTTGGACAGTTGCTTTATACATTGGACTGCCACGATTGTTGGCTGCCTCGGTTTGGCTTCTCGAACGAACGGAGAGAAAGACCACATAAAATACTCCAGCCGTTTGTGCAAGAAACTAAAGCCACTTCGAGTGGACTTGGCTTGGTTCTTGTCTTGAATCCCAGCCAGAGTTTCTTGGCAGAGGGTCAGTGAACGCCTCCGCCTTTCGCTCTGGCATGGAATGCAAAGGTCCTGGATAGCCAATCTTCTGGCTGGTCCTAGTTTACATCTGCACCGTATTTATTTATTTATTTTATTTTTTGATTAGCATTTTTGCATCCTTGTTCGGAACTAAACGCCAGCCAAGTTCTCCGGGGACTTTTGTCCAGCTGGAAAGAGCGTGTCAAACCCGCAGGGCAAATTGTGTTGGCCTCCAGAGCTGATTGCAGGAGAGATAGAGAAATTAGGTGATGGGCTGTCTAAACATTTAAATTGGATCTTCACGCCCTGCGCTCGGCCCTGGAGGGCTCGCTGGGAAGAGTTTCGCAATGAGGAAGGAAACAGGAAATGTCCTTGGTTAGTAGATCAGGAGGAGGAGATGGGCTGAACTCGGCCGCGCCGTGATAATTATTAGTAATCATAATATTGCAGCAACGAGATCTGATTTCGAAGCTCTGTTATCCGTGGGGCAACACGCTCAGTAATTCCCTATGGGTGATGTGTTCAAGGAAAGTGCCTTCCTATAATTTTGTCTATTACTACAACAACCCAGTGAGGTAGACTGGCTGAAAAAAAAAGGGATGTGTTAAATCCCTGGGGAACCACCCTGGCTGAACGCAGACTCCAAAATTAGAAGATTATTGTGCATTACATATCCGATAAGAAATTGCCCAGGCCTGGGGCCCTGAATGTGTGAAAGGACCCAATTCTTGGCTTACTCACCTTGTTGACTGTGACACTTTTTTTGGCCACTAAGCATTTTAATTGATGCCTTCATAGCAGGGCTGAAATCTACTTACCTTCCCAACTGGTTTGGAAGTGCATGCTTTGCTCGCACGTGTGCGTGTGTAATGTGCACACTTGGAACTTCTGCGCATGCGCAGAGGGTTAAAAAAAAGGTTACTTCCTGGTTAAAACCAGGAAGTAATGACGACTGGGTGGGTGGGCAGAGCCTCGCGCCACCATCACTATCGATTCTCTGAACCAGCAGCTGCCATTGCTACCGGTTCGGTTGAACCGGTCCGAACCAGGAGCATTCCACCCCTGCTTCATAGCTATCATTGTTTTGATTTTTGTTTTGGTTCACCGCGTAGACTTGCCTGTTGAGACGGGCGCAGTGGTGGGATTCAAATCATTTAACAACCGGTTCTCTGCCCTAATGATTTCTTCCAACAACCAGTTCGCCAAACTGCACAGAAAGTTAACAACCGGTTCTCCCGAAGTGGTGCGAACTGGCTGAATCCCACCACTGGACGGGCAGCTATGCCAAGGGATTAAATAAAGAAAAGTTATCTCCTTCTTCTGTCTGAAGATCGGTTAAGAGAACAGATACAGATACCGATTAACAGAGTTGGAAGGGACCTTGTAGGTCATCTAGTCCAAACTCCCCACCCAAGCAGGAGACCCTACGCCATTTTTGACAGATGGCAGTCCAGTCTCTTCTTGAAAGAGGTTCCAGGGATGAAGCTCCCACAACTTCTGGAGGTGATCTGTTCCATTGAATATAGAATAACAGAGTTGGAAGGGACCTTGTAGGTCATCTAGTCCAGCCCCCCCGCCCAAGCAGGAGACCCTACACCATTTTTGACAGATGGCAGTCCAGTCTCTTCTTGAAAGAGGTTCCAGGGATGAAGCTCCCACAACCTCCAAAGGTGACTTCTGTTCCTTTGTTTGATTGCTCTCAGTATCAGAAAATTTCTCCTTATCTCCAGGTTGAATGTCTCCTTCAGTTCAGTTTCCATCCATTATTCCAGATGGCATCAACTTTAAAAACTGATAGGTTGATAAGGAAAAAGAGCGAAGAGAAATAGCTAGAAAGAGGGCTGAGAGAAATGGCAGGAAAAGTTCTAAGCGGTGGCTGAACTCACCCATCATGCTGTATATTCTGGTGTGGTTGTGGCTGAGCTTATGGCTGAAACCGGTGGTTGCCGCCCATAAGCCGTGATTGACAAGGAATCTCTGTGTCTGAATCTATTCATTGAAGCCAGTGTTTCTCAACCTTGGCAACGTTAAGATGTGTGGACTTCAACTCCCAGAATTTCCCAGCCACAGGTCTACATATCTTAAAGTTGCCAAGGTTGAGAAATGCTGATTGAACTATTCTGCAAACCCCAGATAAGCAAAGTAGGGCTTTGTGTAACCTGGGACTGGCGCAAAAACGCAAAGGCACTGGCCAATCCCTGATAAAACTACCTACATCTAAATAACCTCTGACCAAGGCTTCTATTTATGCTAGAATCTTGTAACTCTTCAGTTTAGTGGGAGCCATCAAAGTAGTTATGGCCACCTGTCCTACTTCAACTTGCATTTGTTTTACTTTCATGTTCCTCCTTTCAAAAAAGGAAAAGCTGATAAGGTATAAAGCAGGGGTGTCTAATCTTGGCAACTTTAAGACCTGTGGACTTCAACTCCCAAAATCCATCCATCCTTCCTTCCTTCCTTCCTTCCTTCCTTCCTTCCTTCCTTCCTTCCTTCCTTCCCTCACTCACTCACTCACTCACTCACTCACTCACTCACTCACTCCCTTTTTCTTCCATCCTTCTGTCTACCTTCTTTCCTTCCTTGTTTTCCTTCCTTCGTCAGCTTTCCTTCCTTCCTTCCTTCCTTCCTTCCTTCCTTCCTTCCTTCCTTCCTTCCTTCCTTCCTTCCTTCCTTCCTTCCTTCCTTCCTTGATTCCCATTCTGGCTGGGATATTCTGAGAGTTGAAGTCCACAAGTCGTAAAGTTGCCAAATTGGACATCCCTGTTATAAAGCAAAGTATCACTTTTAGTATCATCATAATCATCATCTTCATCTTCATCATTATCATCATCTCTGGAATTTACTTAGATCCTACAGGCATTTCTGGAAAATAAAACTAGAGTAGAGGTTGGCTTTGCAGATTGTTTTCAGAGTGCTCTTGCTTACTTGGCAAAAAAGTTATAAAAACAAGAATAGACGATAAAGAATTAGAAGGACCAGCTGGAATTGATACAAGTTGGACTCCTGGCATTTGTGTATCTCACACTTGGCAATGCTGACCCTAATTGTCATTTTGTGCTGGTGCCCTCACTGCCTGCCTGTCACAATTTCAGTTGAGTTACCTTTGCCTGGTTTATCTACTCCATTCATCTGAATGAGGCCACAGTGAAATGGAGTTAAAAAGAAAGAAAGAAAGAAAACTAGTTACCATATTTATCTGATGGTTGCTAGCATGAAAACAGAGCTCTGTTTTGGAAATCGCTTCGTGTTTTTAATGCGTGTAAACAATGATGCATTTGGGAGGGAAGGGCTAGGTTCAGAAAATGGAAATGCCAAAATTAAAATGACCTACTTGCCAGGAGATGGTGAGTGTACACAAGCACACACAGACACAAACATACAAACTTTACTGAGGACAGTAATTTGCTCAAAGGTTTGCAGGTGAATTATGGACATCTGGCAGCACGAGTGGGTAGGACAACAGGAAGGGAGGGAGGGAGGGAGGAAGGAAGGAAGGAAAGAAAACATAAAAGAGAAAGGAGGGAGGGACAGAGGGAGGGAGGTAGGAAGGAAGGAAACAAAAGGGAAGGGAGGGAGGGAGGGAGAGAGGAAGGATTAAAGGAAGGAAGGAAGGAAAGAAGGGAACAAAAGAGAAGGAAAGGAGGAAGGAAGGAAGGAAGGAAAACAAAAGAGAAGGGAGGGAGGAAGGAAACAAGGGAAGGGAGGGAGGGAGGAAGAATTAAAGAGAAGGGAGGGAGGGAGGGAGGAACAAAACAGAAGGAAAGGAGGAAGGAAGGAAAACAAAAGAGAAGGGAGGGAGGGAAGGAGGAAGGAAACAAAAGGGGAGGGAGGGAGGGAGGAAGAGAGGAAGGATTAAAGAGAAGTAAGGAAGGAAAGAAGGAAAACATAAAAGAGAAGGGAGAGACAGAGGGAGGGAGGGAGGAAACAAAAGGGAAGGAAGGAAGGAAAACATAAAAGAAGGGAGGGACGGAGGGACGGAGGGAGGAAGGCAGGAAACAAAAGGGAAGGGAAGGGAGGGAGAGAGGAAGGATTAAAGGAAGGAAGGAAGGGAACAAAAGAGAAGGAAAGGAGGAAGGAAGGAAGGAAAAATGAAAAAGGAGGGAGGGAGAAAGAAAGGATTAAAGAGAAGGAGGGAGGAAGGAAAAAAGCTCAGTCCTGAATGATCCTTTCCTCCCATTGTTAAGTGCAACATTACTCACCATGCCTGTTTGATTGGACTGTCTTGATTCCCACATAGGGAAAATGTTTGCGCAACATCTCCGCCATCACCCAGGGATGGAAAACACAATAGCCAAGCCAAAACCAAACGAAGGCAAGGTGTGGTGATGTATTGTATGAATTAGACGGTTGTGTCAGGGCTTTGTGTGAGGTTATTTGTTTTGTTTGCTTAGCATATTAAATGAACATGCCTGGCTCTGTTAGCCCTAGTTTTTTTTTTTTTTAACATTGCACAAACACAACTAAGATATCCCCAACATGTAGAGGGAGAAATCCTGAACAGAGAACTCTTTGCAATGTTCTTTGCTTCACAAATCCCATTTTTTCCCCCATTAATGGATGGTGAAGGGAGTGACAAATAAGAGAAGGGCCGGATGTACGAGCCACGGTAGCACAGTGGTTAGAGTGCAGTACTGCCGGCTACTTCTGCTGACCATCAGCTGCCCGCAATTTGGCAGTTCGAATCTCACCAGGCTCAAGGTTGACTCAGCCGTCCATCCTTCCGAGGAGGGTAAAATGAGGACCCAGATTGTTGGGGGCAATAGGCTGACTCTGTAAACAGCATAGAGAGGGCTGTATAAAAGAACTGTAAAGCAGTATATAAGAGTAAGTGCTATTGCTATTGTCCTTCCTTCCTTCCTTCCTTCCTTCCTTCCTTCCTTCCTTCCTTCCTTCCTTCCTTCCTTCCTTCCTTCCTTCCTTCCTTCCTTCCTGTTAAGTCGAGGACTAACTGTGATCATATTCATCATACACCGTTCCCTGAAAATAAGCCCTCCGCAAAAATAAGCCCTCCCTGAAAATATTAAACTGCATATGCGGCCGGTCCCCGCCATTTCCTCTGGTTAGGGTTAGGGAGACAGAGCTGGAAATCAGGTAAGATTTCCAAGCCCTGTCTTGCTCCATGTGCCCCAAAATAATAAGACCTCCCCGAAAATAAGGCCAAGCGCTTATTTCAGGGTTAAAAAAAAAAATAAGACAGGACACACGGTAGTTGTCCCCAAACTATGACCTGGATGACTGAGAATCTCTACAGACTTTCATTCATTGTAATTCATTCCAGTGGTGAAATCCAAATTTTTTTACTACCGGTTCTGTGGGCGTGGCTTGGTGGGTGTAGCAGGGGGAGGATACTGCAAAATCTCCATTCCCTCCCTACCCCTGGGGTAGATTACTGCAAAATCCCCATTCCCACCCCACTCCTGGGGCCAGCCAGAGGTGGTATTTGGCGGTTTTCTGAACTACTCAAAATTTCCACTACCGGTTCTCCAGAACCTGTCAGAACCTGCTGGATTTCACCCCTGGTTCATTCCAAATAAATGAAATAAATTGACCTTGGCACAAAACCAGCCTTTTGATTTAACTTAATTGGCGAGAGATTTATCTGATTTCATTCAGGAGCCAGGACACTGAGCGAATGCACGAACGTCTGTTTGAAACGAAACAAGGTTTTACAGCTCGCCTCGGTTTTGTCAGAGCGCGGCTTTGGGAAGTTTGGGAATTGGGCATACAAAAGATGGCACCCATCACGCCACAATACTCGCGGCTGCTCTCCATTGCATAAATCCATCGGGCACGTGGTGCTTTTCAGCAAACCTTTGGGCCCATTTGTTTCTCGGCCTTCTGCCTCTTCGGTCCTGCCGGCATCGTTTCACTGATCTCTGGCGAGGTCTGAAAAGCAAGCCGTGAATGGGGATTGTCTCATCAACAATGCTATTCACGGGCTGCTGATCCATAAGGCTTGGCTGGGAAAAGCGGTTCTTTTCTCCATGAAACAGACCTGCAACATGTGACGCCAGGCCGTTTAGCTCAGCCAACCAGAAGGAGGCTGGAGCAGTTGGAGAATCGTGCGGGGAAAACAGAATGCTGAATAACAGAGTTGAACGGGCCTCGGAGATCTTAACAAACTAAGAGAGTTGGAAGGGACCTTATAGCAGGGGTGAAATTCTGACAGGTTCTAGAGAACCGGTAGCAGAAATTTTGAGTAGTTCGGAGAACCGGCAAATACCACCTCTGACTGGCCCCACAGTGGGGTGGGAATGGAGATTTTGCAGTATCCTTCTCCCAGGAGTGGGGAGGGAATGGGGATTTTGAAGTATCCTTCCCCTGGAGTGGGGAGGGAATGGGGATTTTGCAGTATCCTTCCCCTGGAGTGGGGAGGGAATGGGGATTTCCCCAGGAGTGGGGAGGGAATGGGGATTTTGCAGTATCCTTCCCCCAAGAGTGGGGAGGGATTGGGATTTTGCAGTATCCTTCCCCCAGGAGTGGGGAGGAAATGGGGATTTTGCAGTATCCTTCCCCTGGAGTGGGGAGGGAATGGGGATTTTGCAGTATCCTTCCCCCAGGAGTGCGGAGGGAATGGAGATCCTCAAAACATGGAAAAAAGAGATATTACGTGAGGCACAAAGGAAGAGAAGGGTTGGTTTTCCCCAGACTGCTTCCTTCCTGTAAGAACATCTGTCTGTCAAAGAAAATGTCACAGTTGTTTTCCAGGCTAATGAGAATGTAGGAGACCAAGTTATAAACAGCTGCCTACAGGCTCCGGGGCTATCAGTGAAATGATCTGCAGATTTGTAGAAAACTATTTAAAAAAAAAAAAAGCTAAAGAGATCTCTGCCTTCCGTCCCAAGAACTGGCCCATAGATTTCCACTGCTCTCCTCTCCTCTGCCTTCTGTGCATCCATGTGTCAGGGACTGGACCCAGCTGTTCCTCCTCTTCCTCGTCAGCCACCTCCAGACCTGGGGGCTGTTGACTCTCCATCTGAGGGCTGACGGACGGCCCAGGCTCCGCCTCTGTCTCTCTCTCTCTGCCAGCTCCATTCCCTCTTCTCCCTCGGAGGTCTCAGGTTGCCTGGATGCTGACCCTGACTCCTTCCTCTTCCTCCTCCTCTGATTTGGCCGCTGGAGGGGCCGGTGGCCGACAGGCCACAACAGTCAAAGGACTACCTGGCCAAAGATGCCTAACTCATCCTTGAGCTTGCTAACCTGATGGAACACCATTGAGACAGATGGGTTCCAAGTAGACATTAGTTCCTCTCCCGGGTGCTAGGAATCATCCCAAGTGGGACAACTGCCACAACTTGCTAGGTTGCAGAACAGCCACTGAACTTGCTCAACACTTCCAACTTTGCCCTGAGCTTAATATCAAGACATCCTTGCTAAACGTTCCCATTTCTAGAAGCTTCTTGGTACTTTTAGCAGCAGCCTGACATGGAGAGGAGAGGAGAGGAAACACTTTCAATGAGCTAGTATCAAGTCAGACCAAGTCTCATTTGTGTAATTGATTGAAGATCCAGGAAGGGTCCGGTGAACAAAGGAACTTGGCAGCTCTACCCTGGAATCTTCTTTTCGCCAAGGGCGAGGCAAAGTTTCCCAAACAATAATGTGTTGTGGTTTTTTTGGGAATACGCAAGTTGCGAAACCATTTTGTAAACTAAAAGGAGACCTACAGCAAAAATCATTCCAAAGAGGTCCGTTTTCTTGGTGAATCAACCACAGTTAGGACTGTCTCATTGGTTAGCTGAATTGGGGGACAAACAAAATTGGACATAACATTTTTCTGATGTTCGGTCGGTAAAATATTGAGGGTCATTCAAAAGCTTTTGTCCTTTTCTTCTCTTTCCATTATAGACTTCTTCACTGACCTGGATTCTGGCAATAACTCTTCTTCTTCTCCTCCTCCTCCTCTTCCTCCTCCTCCTCCTCCTTCCTCCCTTCCCTCCTTCCTTCCTTCCTTCCTTCCTTCCTTCCTTCCAACTTTCCTCTCTCCCTCCCTCCCTCCCTCCCTCCTTCCTTCCCTCCTTCCCTCCTTCCCTCCCTCCTCCTTCTCCTCCTCCAACCCTACCCAATAGTAGGGTATCCTACTATTGTAGGATTCTGTCCCTTTTTTCTCTATGTGGAAGAAAGATGCTTCATAGAAGTCCTTTGTGAACTTTTAGTAGGAAATGGAGGGGGGAAAGCCCCCTCCCCCCAAATTCTGACATACGAATTTGATGATCGCTAAAGTTTTAAAAAGGAAAAAAAAATATTTTGGGAGGAAAATGTACAGGTAGTCATAGACTTACGACGACAATTGAGCCCAAAATTTCTGTTGCTAAGCGAGACAGTTGCTAAGTGAGCTTTGCCCCCTTTTATGACCTTTCTTGCCAGAGTTGTTAAGTGAATCACTGCAGTTTGTTAAGTTAGTAACACGGTTGTAGTAAATCCGGCTTTTCCCATGGACTGTGCTTGTCAGAAGGTCAGAAAGGGGATCCCATGACCCCGGGACATGGCAACCGTTATAAATATGAGTCAGTTGCCAAGGGTCTGAATTTTAATCAGCTGACCATGAGGATGGTCATAAGTGTGAAAAATGGTCATAAGACATTTTTGTGTGTGCAGTTGCTATTTTCAACTGTCATTAAGTGAATGGCTGTAA